>NC_063435.1:21335773-21638976 GCF_020379485.1 Brassica napus
AGGCGATAATAATGCACACCTCTGGTCCTCAGCAGCTGTGTGATGCGTGCCAGTTGGGAAAGAGTTGCAAGCTTCCTTTCCTTTCTTCTGAATTTTTGGCTTCTAAACCTCTTGAAAGGATACATTATGACTTATGGGGGCCTAGCCCAGTTGTTTCTTCACAAGGATTTCAATATTATGTTATCTTTATAGACAATCACACAAGGTTTATTTGGTTTTATCCTCTCAAGTCCAAATCATAATTCTACACTGTTTTTGTGTGTTTTCAAACTCTTCTGGAGAATCAGTTTCAAACAAAGATCATGCAGTTTCAGTGTGATGGTGGAGGAGAGGTCATAAACGCTGCCTTTCTGAAACATCTTGCAACTCACGGCATCAGACAGTTGATGTCTTTTCCTCACACGTCTCAACAGAATGATCTTCCCGAACGCAAACACAGACATATAACGGAGTTAGGACTCACGATGATGTATAACAGTAAAGTACCTCAACAGTTTTGGGTTGAAGCATTCTTTATTGCGGCTTTCTTGGTAACTTACTGCCTTCTTCAGTATTGTCCGAGAATAAGAGTCCTTATGAAGCTCTGTATGCGAAGCCACCGATCTATTCATCATTAAGAACGTTTGGATGTAAATGCTTTCCCTATCTGCGACCATATATGAAGAACAAGATGGATCCAAAGTCTATGGTGTGTATGTTCATTGGCTATAATGTGAAGTATAAGGGATATCACTGTTATTACCCTCCCACAGGAAGAGTTTTTATCAGTCGTCACGTCTTGTTTGATGCGTCTGTCTATCCATTTGAAGATATGTACAGTCAGTATCACAAGCCCTCAGACTCTGCTCTCTTGAATGCTTGGCGTTCTTCCAGTCTGCAGAAACAAGACTCTCATGTCTCTACTGATCCAATTGAAGAAGTGTTTCCTCCTCAACATTCTAATGTTATCCACATTGGTACTATACCATTGGTCATTCCATCAACTGAAACGTTAACAATGCTCAACATCAAGAGGTTCATGGAAACTCTTCTCAAGAAACAGAATCTGACAGTTCGTCTACTGACTCAAATCCGGAAGTCAATCAAGGAGTGATACCTATGAAACAACCAGGTAACTATATGATCACAAGGGCACGTGCAGGCATAGTGAAACCAAACCCTCGCCATGCCTTGTTCCCTGTGAAGTCTGACTACACTCAGCCTAAATCTCTTAAAGCAGCACTAAGAGACCCACGTTGGAATGGATCAATGGAAACTGAGATATGTACTATGCATGAGACAGAAACATGGGATTTGGTTTCTCCACATGAAGGTCAGAATCCAGTAAACTGCGGTTGGGTTCACAAGGTCAAGCTCAATGCTGATGGGAGTGTGAACAAACTGAAATCAAGGCTTGTTGCAAGGGGAAATGAGCAAGAAGAATGGAAAGATTATATAGAAATCAAGTTCACTCTGTTCCTCATTGATTTTGGGTTTTTCTGCAGCTGTCCTGATCCGTCATTGTTTGTCTATCACAGAGGATCAGATGTCATCTACCTTCTTCTATACGTTGATGACACGATTGTCACTGGAAACAATGAAGTATTGATACAGTCTTCTCAAGTGTTTGAATACTCAATTTCGTATGAAGGACATGGGTGAAGTTCATTATTTTCTCAGCATACAAATTCATCGTGTTCAAGATGGGTTGTTTATGAATCAAGAGAAATACGCTCAAGATCTTCTAATCACAGCTGGAATGGCAGATTGTGCTCCAATGCCTACTCCTTTACCCTTGAAGCTTCATAACGTCAGTGGTCAGGATGCACTCTTCTCTGATCCGTCTTACTTTCGCAGTCTAGCAGGTAAACTGCAGTATTTGACTATCACAAGGCCACATCTCCAGTTCTCTGTTAACTACATTTGTCAGAGGATGCATATGCCAAGTCGAGAAGATTTCTCTTTGTTGAAGTGCATCCTGCGGTATGTCAAAGGCACGTACAACATGGGCATAAGCATGACTGCAGGAACAGACTCCACCTTGCTCTGCTATAGTGACAGTGACTGGGCCGGATGTAAAGCCACAAGACGTTCCACTGGCGGTTTGTGTACACTTCTTGGTTCCAATGTCATCTCATGGTCGGCTAAGAGGCATGATACAGTCTCCAAGTCTTCAACCAAAGCAGAATATAGGACTATGTCGGAAGCAGCTTCTGAGATTGTCTGGTTACATAACCTACTTCAGGTGATGGGTCTTCAACAACAAAGAGCCACGTTGCTGTTGTGTGATAATCTCTCAGCCGTCTGCCTTACTGCAAATCCAATGTTTCAAAAGCGAACGAAACACTTTGATGTGGACTACCACTACGTTCAAGAGAGAGTTGCTTTGAAAGCTCTTGAAGTTAAACATATCCCAGCTACTCTTCAGCTCCCCAACATTTTCACCAATTCACTGTCTCAGGCTCTCTTCTTTAAATTGAGAGACAAACTTGGTGTCTCGGTTCCTTCTACCCCAAGTTTGAGGGGGTGTATAGAGAGTATTGGGCCAGAAACTGAGACGATAATAAGGTCCACGGTGAAGAACGATGTGAAGCCCAGCTCCAGCTCTTCTTCCTTCTCTGTTACGGCGTTGAATGCTCAAAGATCATATAAAGCGAGTGCAACGAGTATGACAAGGCCAGCTCACTACCCTGCAACGTCTAATAGATTTGAATGTTTTATTCACTCTCTAATCATGTGTTGACACTGCCTTACTAGGTTAAGGAGTGACTCTTGTATAATAGAGAATGACGTTGTATGACATCTTAAAGCTGAATAAAAAGACAAAAGTTTCCACCTTTGTATAAGGTTTCTCTTTAGATTCACATGGTATATATGGAATTTCATTTTTTGCTGATCTGTTCTTTTTAATGGCAGTTTCCCTTACCCTTCCTATAGCACAACTCTCTCCCTATATCTCTCTCCTCTCTTCTAATTCACTTGTCCTCTCTTTTACATAATTTTTGTCTCCATCGTTTGTATGTTCTCCAGTCAGTGTCCAATGACTTTTTAGTCTTGGCGTTGTGCCTTTTTATTTTTTTCCTTGTGTTTATTTGTTCTGGTAGATCCGGTTCTTCTTTTGTTAGATTTTCTGTCCTATCTTGTAGATCTATGATTATCTGAATATTTGCTGGTTTTATCCTCCCATGGCCGAGACTTGTATTAATCTTCATCATCGGATCCACTGAAGTTTTGCGATGAAAGCTTCTTGCTTTCTCCAGCTTCCCCTTTTAGACTCTTGGGTCAACTTCAGGATTCTCCGATGATTTTAAGTCATAGATGCATGAACAAGGTATGGTTGTGTTTGGTCTTTGTTGGCCTTGGTTCTGTAGAAGAGTGAGACTTGCACAAGGAAACTGTGTGTTTTACATCGACCTCAGAACTTTTTGGGAGAAGGAAGTAATGGTGTAAAGCTCTTCGTCTTTTTTTTTTGTCTTTTTCAAATTTCTGCTAATAAAATAATTAGTTCTACATAAAAAGTTTTATCCAACTAACAATCATAGTGTCTGGATAATTATTTAATTTAACCGACCATTAATAAAAAAATCCAACTAGCAATAATAATATATGAATAATTAAAATACACTACTTAATTTATTAGATATAAGAATAATCTACGAGTTTTAGTCTATGGTGATAATTGAATACAGATCAAAAAATCCAACTAACAATAATAATGTCCGGATAATTATTTAAGTTAGCCGACCACTTACTTAAATAATCAACGACCATTAAAAATAACTGAAAATTTGTTATACATTACCTACATACTTACATTTAAATTAGGCGACCACTAACTCAAATTGAGTGTTCTGAGACAGAGAACTTCGATGTGACTCGCCGGAGATGAAATTTTGGTTTGTGAAGAAACAAAAGTTTTTAACCGGTAAAACACCTATAATTCTTGTGAGAGACCAAGTGAAGTTGTGGACCACCACATTGATCATACCTCTACTTCATCTTTTTGATGCAAAACACCATTGTTTATATAGTTGATTTATGTAAAAATTAAAATTATGTCAAACCCCTAAATAGAGAAAACAATTCATGTGAAGCGATGTATTGATCGTTGCAGAAATGGTATACATGGTATATCGATTGCATTGTGTGTATATTTGTATATGTAATGATCAAATCTCCAAAACAAATCGTCAACTAATGCTGTCGTATTGATCAGTATTTGCTGACTATTTTTAGACATGTGTATGCTACACAAATACTTACGTTGTTTGTATATATAAGTCATAATTGCATGCATGTCATCATTACAAAACTATTACACTTCTTCAGTAAATAACTAAGGAATAAGGGCACGCTGGTCATTTTGCAAGCTCTTGACATGGACCAACCGTTGGAACAACGTTTCTTCCATCTTTGCAAATTACTAACTTAGTTGATATTTACTACTCAAATTGTTCTTTTATATATACATAAATAAAGCATATTATCATTTATTAATCTTCAAAATGAATTGTATCTCTAATTTTTATTTTTATTTCAAAAATTTGGTGTTGTTTTATCGAATTACATATAAAAACTCATTTGTATACTTCCATATATATTCAACATACATAAAATGTGTTAAATAATTTCATAAAATAGATGAAATTCAAATATATAAAGTTTTAATTAATATAAAATATTATTAAATAAAATATTCTTTCCTTCTTTTAAATAAAAACTATTTGTAAAAATGGAAATTTTCTTTTAATTAATTATTCTATAAATTAATAAATTATTATAGTCTCAATATTATCAATTTATAGAGTTTTTACTGTATATGGGTAGATTGATGTAGATGAGGACAATCAAATACGTATATCTGATCTAAATTGTAACATATGCAGGTAAATTGAATTGCTTTTAAGGTCCGAAAATACTACTATAGTACTATCAAATAAAAATCGATCAAACCAGTGCTACAACTAGGGGTGTCAAAATGGCTAACCCAAACAAACCAAATCCAAATGGTTTTAAGCCTATATGGGTTATGGTTTTAACCAATCCATTTGACAAATGGATTGGGTCAATCCATAACTCATTTAAGTTAATGATTTAATGGTTTTAATGGTTAACCCATGAGCAATAATTTTATAGCTTAAATGGTTACTAAGTAAAAATATTACTTTGGAGCTGAAAACAAAAAGAATACTTAGACTTTTGATAAATACAATTATATGGTTTTGGTGTTAAAAACAATTTTATTATTTTTTCAGATAAGATAATTTTGTGATTTTAGTGCGAAAACTACTTTTAACATTTTTGCGGGAAAACAAGATTTTCTGTTTTAGTGGAAATCCAATTATATGGTTCTGGAAAGAAAACACAGTATTACGGTTTTGGCCGGAAAATACAATATCGCGGTTTTGGTGGAAAAACATGATTTTGCGGTTTTGGCGAGAAAGTTCAATTTTGCAGTTTTGGTGGGAAAAGTAAGTTTTATGGTTTTGCCAAGAAAACATAGTATTACGGTTTTGGCCGAAAAATACAATATTGCAGTTTTGACGGGAAAAACAATTTTTCAAATTTGCCAGGAAATTTTAATTTTGCGGTTTTGGCGGGAAAACTTAATTTTGCGGTTTTGGCGAGAAAACTCAATTTTGTGGTTTTGGCGGGAAAACTCAATTTACGATTTTGGCAGTACATTCAATTTTACGGTTTTCATGAGAAAACACGATTTTGCAGTTTTTGCGGAAAAACTACGGTTTTGGCGGAAAAACTCGATTTTATGGTTTTTGTAGTAGTTTCAATTTTACGGTTTTCACGAGAAACCACGATTTTGCAGTTTTGGCGAGAAAACTCAATTTTTTGATTATGGTAGAAAAACTCAATCTTGCGGTTTTGGCGGGAAACTCGATTTTATGGTTTTGGCGGGATAATCAATTATACGGTTTTGGTGGGAAAACTCGATTTCACGATTTTGGCGGGAAAACACGACTTTGCCGTTTTGGTGGGAAATTTTGATTTTACGGCTTTGGCGGGAAATTATGTCATATGTTCAGTTAAAATTGCTATCTGGTTTCAGTTTATTTTCCGAAATTTTAGGTTTGTAAAAGTTATAACACATTAAAATAGTATCTTAATTTATTTATTTTAGTTCGGATAACTAGAGTTTTTAAGGTCATTTGGCTTTTAACCATAAACTATGGTTGTATCTATTTTATTTTAAAAATCTCTATTTTATTTTATATGGTTACATAATGGATTTTCTATAAGATTTTACTAAAACAAAGAATAAACTAATTTAGTTTTGGTAATTTTAATATATTATTTTATCGTATTTTCTGTGAACCTAATATTTATTATTTTCACAGAGGTGCAGAAAATAATGGAATTGTAAATAGTTAGTAATAAAAGAGCAACATTTATGTGGAAGCACCCTAGCCTATTGGTTAAGGTTTAAAGGCTTCTACACCCAGGTCTGGGGTTTTGAATCCCAGACTATGCAATTTTTTTGCAGATTATAGGATGTGAAGCTTTCAGAGGCTCCAGAGTACTGTAAGCAGAGCCGTTCGCTGTGGTCGCCTGTTGCGGTGAAAGCTTGTCTATTGAGGATGTCGTACATGCAGAACCGTCTGTGGTTTCAAGTGTTTCGGGGAGAGCTTTATCGTGGAATCATTATTCGTCAAGCTGTTCATCAATATCACATATGTTGCAGGTAGTTGATCATCATATGTAATAGATTTAGAGATTATATGATGATGTAATGTGTTACCCAATGTTAAAAAAAAAGAGCAACATTTATAAATATGTGCTTATTTATCTACAAATAATAATAAGGATAAGGTTGTTATTTCTTAATATTATTACATGTCAGTTCGATATTAGCGGCTTGATATCTGTAACTATTTATTAGATCATCCCAATTTCAAAACTCCTTATCGTTTATCCAAGATCAATGATTTGAGTTCGTAATATTTTATTTCCTTGAAGCCGATTTAAAAAACTCTCTGAAGATATAGGAGCATCAAATTTTCTTCTGAGAAGTGAACATTGTAAGGTACTTAAAAGGTATCGGAGAAACAATAAATATATGTTGCATTGTAACATAAATTCATTTCTTTATATTCTCAGAGTAACCAAATATAGTTTGGTTCGAATCAGGTTAATCATAGGGTATTAAATTAATACTCGACTTTTGATTTATAAATTTAATGTGTTATATACACAAATAGACTTTGATCAAAGAAAATATACAAAATGGACTTCCATTATAGATGGAAAGTAATCTTTTATTTTAAAATGGAACTATTGTATTTCGCAAATATCAACTTTGTTATTTATTGTTCTTTAATAATGCATACATTTAAAAAAAAAATTGCAATGAAATAAAATAATTAATTTAATGGAAAGCCAAAAAGTATTCAAAAAATTTCTTTGAAAACCTAATAAATATTCTCAAACAATTAACAAAAAGTTAGTCAAAACTGCAAAAAATCACTAATTAGTAGTCTTATCGTGTATGGTAAAGATTTAAATAAACTCATAAAAGTTTAGTCAAAATTTCCAGATAATTTATTACTTGTATTTATGGTAGAAGGTTGAATAAGGATATTGTATTAATATGGTAAGAAAATTAAACAAAACATTATAATATGGTAGAGCTAAAATTCAAAACGCATATGCTATATATATCTGAGTAACTTAGTCAAGATTTTTTATGCATCTTTTCAACTAACTAAATATAACTGGGATTCAAGAGAGCATTCAATAAAGAATTTCTATCAGTTCTTAAGGTACACATGCAAATTTTATGATAAATCTAATCACTAGTGATATTATTACATATCAGATTTTTATATTGCATCACTATCACAAAATATATTAATCTTTGTCATAATATGCTTAGTTTTAAAATTATATTGATTTACTTATAAGAAATAATACATATTCCCAATTTGATATTTTGAAAGTTCTTTAAATAGAAAAATTATAATCTTAAAAGGCCTGTAATTATATGTTTTAGAACAGTGCTTGTCCATTTCCGTCGTGTTGCATAAATTTAAATTACATTTTTCTAGTGGCTCACATTATTGTATAGACTAAGGAAATATTTTTCTTAATCTCTTGAAATATTAAATTTTCAAAACAATAAATTATATAGAAGCATTAATTAATTATTTGCTTGCAATTTTTGAGTTTATATTACTTAATGCAATTTTTGAATCTCTTTGATTTCCCAGTTCATATAACAGAATCTCATTATTGTTTCTTTAAATAAAATTTGGAAGTTCAAATACTTAAAATTGTTTGTAATTATATGTAGTAAAAAAAATTATGTTAGATTCTTGGAATTGAATGTTGTTATTCATAGTATTATTTTGAAATTTACAGGAATTGATGTCAAAAGAGATGGCTAAAATAAATCGAGATGTGCTAATGCTAAGAGAAGATCAGGCTCCTAAAGTTGGAGCAAGCTTGAGCCAATCTGAACCAAGGAAGATTTCAATGGTTGGCATTAAACCTCACATACCTGACTTGAATGTGCAACCTATTTCTGATTCCGACGAGGAAGAAAAAGGAGAAATTGCAAAAGAATTTCAGAATCTTGCAGGTTTAAAAACTCATAATGCTTGTTACGTTGATCATAAGCTTTTGTACGAGCTTGAGGTCGAGATCATTGCTCGTCTACCATGCTTTGAGTACTGGAAACTGCAGTTTCTTAACAAGAAATTCTTGCAGTTATTAAAGAGCTGTGAAATTTTCAGGGTGAGACAAGAAAAGGGACTTGTGAAACCCTATGTGATTTTGCATTCAGGGGCTCTATCTAATTGGGAAATGTTTGATAAGGATTTTAAAACCTTTCGGAGACTTCCTAAAGTTCCTTCTTCTGACTATTGCTTTTTCCACAGCGATAAGGAAACTGTTAGTGTGGGTACTCAACTAATTGTCATAGGGAGAGAAATAGATGGAATTGTGGTGTTTCGCTATGAGCTGGAGAATCATAAGTGGTTCAAAGTTCCTTCAATGATCACACCGAGGGCCATGTACGGTTCTGCAAGCCATGGTAAAACCGCATTTTTTGCAGGAGGCATTAAAATGGATGAAAATGGGAACCCTGTTGTTGTGCAAACTGTAGAAAAGTATAATGCTGATACAAAAAGGTGGACTATGATTAATGGAATGCATAAAGCAAGGAAGTTCAGCTCAGGATGTTTCTTGCGTGGAAAATTTTACGTCCTTGGTGGCCGAGATGATAATGATAAACACCTCACTTGTGGAGAAAGTTATGATGAGACGACCAATTCTTGGGAGTTGATACCTGACATGCTAAAAGACATGACAGTCATTGCGCATTCCCAATCTCCGCCCCTTATTGCTGTGGTTGATGACAATCTATACATGTTAGAAACATCTTTGAACGAGCTTCGGGTATATGATATAAACACTAATATTTGGAAGAAACTTGGTGTTGTTCCTGTGAGCGCAAACGCTGCCTTCGGTTGGGGGATTGCGTTTAAATCGATGGGAGACAGACTTCTGGTGATTGGAACTTCTCACTCTTGGCATAGGAAGACAGTAGTTCACTCATGCCGTCCTTCTCCAGACGTGGAAGAGCAGCACTGGGAAGAAATAAAATATTGGTGTGTTGGTGCTGAGCTCCCACAGTTTATTCATAACTGTTGTGTTATGTTTGCTTAAAATTTTTTCCAAGGAAAACTTGGAAACTTATTTGTTTTTGCCTTTGTACTTAAAGTTGTTGCATTTGGTTTTAAGTTGTTTGGTTTGTGTTTTTCCAATTTTTTGTTTTTCATTTGGGATAAAAATATTGTTGTTTTTTGTTTGTTTCAAGTGCTTATGTTTGTGAAAAAATACTAATGTTGTCTATGTAATGGTTATTTATTTATTTTGGTTTTGTTTTTTCCCTCTTCAGCCATAAATATCAGTAACAAAATGAGTAAACCAACCCAAACCAAACCATATCCAAATGGTTTTAAGCTTATATGGGTTATGGTTTTAACCAATCCATTTGTCAAATGGATTGGATCAATCCATAACTCATTTAAGTTAATGAATTAATGGTTTTAATGGTTAACCCATGAACACTAATTATATAGCTTAAATGGTTACTAAGTAAAAATATTACTTTGGGGCTGAAAACAAAGAGAATACTTAGACTTTTGATAAATACAATTTATGGTTTTGGTGTTAAAAACCATTTTTTATTTTAGCAGAGAAGAAAATTTTATGATTTTAGTGAGAAAACTACTTTTAACGTTTTTGCGGGAAAACAAGATTTTCTGTTTTAGCGGAAATACAATTTTATGGTTTTGGCGAGAAAACACAGTATTACGGTTTTAACAAGAAAATACAATATTGCGGTTTTGGTGAGAAAACATGATTTTGTGATTTTGGCGAGAAAATTTAATTATGTAGTTTTGGTGGGTAAACTCAATTTTACGGTTTTAGCAAGAAAACATAGTATTACGGTTTTGGCCGGAAAAATACAATATTGTAGTTTGGCGGGAAAACATGATTTTGCGGTTTTGGCGGAAAAAAACGATTTTGCGATTTTGGCAGGAAAATTCAATTTTGCGGTTTTGGCGGGAAAACTCAATTTTATGGTTTTGGCGGGAAAACTCAATTTTATGATTTTGGCAGTAAATTCAATTTTACGGTTTTCACGAGAAAACACGATTTTGTAGTTTTCGCGAAAAAACTCAATTTTACGATTTTGGCGGGAAAACTCAATTTTGCGGTTTTGGCGGGAAACTCGATTTTATGGTTTTGGCGGAAAACTCAATATTACGATTTTGGCAAAAAAACTTGAGTTCACGGTTTTGGCAGTAATTTCAATTTTACAGGTTACACGAGAAAACACGATTTTGCAGTTTTGGCGAGAAAACTCAATTTTCAATTTTGGCAGAAAAACTCAATCTTGCGGTTTTGGCGGGAAATTCGATTTTTATGGTTTTAGCGGAGAATTCAATTTTACGGTTTTGGCGGGAAAACACGACTTTGTCGTTTTGGCGGAAAATTTTATTTTACGGCTTTGGCGGGAAAACATAACTTTGCGTTTTGGCGGAAAAACTTGATTTTACGGTTTTGGTGGGAAAACACGACTTTGCGGTTTTGGCGGAAAACTCAATTTTACGGTTTTGACAGAAAAAACACGACTTTGCAGCTTTGGCGGAAAAACATGATTTTGTTGTTCCTGTGGAAAAATGAGAATTAGCATTTTGATGGAAAAAAAATCCAATTTAAAGTTTTGGTGGAAAACTTGATCTTATGATTTGGCAAAATTTATGATTAAATTTGGCTTATGAAAATATCAAGATATAATAGTTTTATATCTATGAAAAGTTGGGTGTTAACAAATATATATATATATATATATACAATTCTCCTAAGTAGACCATTTTCAAGTTTTGGTTACAAAAATAGACTATAAGGAGGAAAATAACCAAAATGTTTCATTTAATAGGTAAAATGACCATAATACCTTAGATATAAAAAATATAGTTTTAGATTATATGTTTGCAAATTCGAACTTTTTTACAAAAAAAAAATGTTGAATTTTTTTTCAAATTTATTAATTTATTTTTTTCAATTTTTTTTTTGTAATTCGAAAATAATTTTTGAAACTATTTTTAAAAAAATTATTTTCAAATTTTTAATAATTATTTTTTATTTTATAAAATTTTAAATCTCAATCTCAAATCTCCACCCTTTAACTCTAAACCCTATGGCTTTGATTAGTTAACCTTAGGGGTATAAGTATATATTACCTGTTTAATGAAACATTTTGGTCATTTCGATCCATAGAATCTATATTTGTGACAGAAATTTTTTTAGTGCTATCTTAGGGTATTTCCCACATATATATATGTATATGTGAATAATTGGGTTAGATTTAGTTTATTAAATTTAGTTATATATATATATATATATGAAAATATAAATAAAATTTGGTGTAGTAAAATTGGTTTAGAAATTGCAATTTTTACCTTCAGAGACACATTTTGTGTTTCTAATTTCACTCAGGGACACATTGTGCTACAACACACTTTCTTTTGCTAGATTTACTAATATAACCCCAACCTTTAGTTAACTAGATGACTCAACCCAACCTTTAGTTAACTAGATAACTCAACCCAACCGATTCTCTCTCCTTATTTTTAAACTTTTTACAAAACCCGTTGAACATACCCCTCTCCAATCTCACCTTATTTGTCCCCTTTTTACAAAATCCGATGAACCCTAATTACTTTCTACGGCGACATCTTGTAGATCCAAATTTCATAATCTGAAATTGGCCCCAAATCTAACTTCCCAAAACGCTACTATTTTTTATGTTTCATCGCAGTCGGATTCGTGTTTCGTGTTTCGCGTTATCATCTTCTCAGAGACCGTCTCTCGACATCAAAGGTCTGGAAAAACTACAAATGGAAGGTTAGACCCCGCTCCTTGAACTTAGTGATCCCTCTCCTCTTTCGACAGATAAACTTATTAATTCACCCGGCAGATAAACTAATTGATTCACCCGAGAGGAGGAGGTGGTGGTGGATGCCGTTGTGGTGGATGTGGATACAGAGGTGGAACACGTGAGGATGAAGAGCTGGTGGTGATTATGGATGCCGTGATGGTGGATGCTATGGTGGTGGATGTTGATACGGAGGTGGAAGACGTGAGGAGGAGGATGTGGTGGTGGATGCCGTGGATGTGGATGCTGTTGTGGTGGATGTGGATACGAAAGTGGAAGATGTGAGGAGGAGGAAGTTGTGGTGGATGCCGTGTTGGTGGATGTTGTGGTGGTTAATGTGAATATGAGGTGGAAGACATGAGGAGGAGAAGATGGTGGTAGATATGGTATCCACATAAAATTTTGTAACATTTTCATGTCCACATAAATTGTGTCCACAGAAGTCTGTTCGACTACTGAATTGTGTCCACAGAAAAACTTATCTTGTTTCATAATAATGATGAATGATGAATGATTTTGGAAATTTTTACCTTCAGAGACACATTTTGTGTTTCTAATTTCACTCAGGGACACATTGTGCTACAACACACTTTCTTTTGCTAGATTAACTAATATAACCCCAACCTTTAGTTAACTAGATGACTCAATCCAACATTTAGTTAACTAGATAACTCAACCCAACCGATTCTCTCTCCTTATTTTTAAACTTTTTACAAAACCCGTTGAACATACCTCTCTCCAATCTCACCTTATTTTTCCCCTTTTTACAAAACCCGATGAACCCTAATTACTTTCTACGGCGACATCTTGTAGATCCAGATTTCATAATCTGAAATTGGCCCCAAATCTAACTTCCCAAAATGCTACTATTTTTTATGTTTCACCGTCGGATTCGTGTTTCGTGTTTCGCGTTATCATCTTCTCAGAGACCGTCTCTCGACATCAAAGGTCTGGAAAAACTACAAATGGAAGGTTAGACCCCGCTCCTTGAACTTAGTGATCCCTCTCCTCTTTCGACAGATAAACTTATTAATTCACCCGGCAGATAAACTAATTGATTCACCCGAGAGGAGGAGGTGGTGGTGGATGCCGTTGTGGTGGATGTGGATACAGAGGTGGAACACGTGAGGATGAAGAGCTGGTGGTGATTATGGATGTCGTGATGGTGGATGCTATGGTGGTGGATGTTGATACGGAGGTGGAAGACGTGAGGAGGAGGATGTGGTGGTGGATGCCGTGGATGTGGATGCTGTTGTGGTGGATGTGGATACGAAAGTGGAAGATGTGAGGAGGAGGAAGTTGTGGTGGATGCCGTGTTGGTGGATGTTGTGGTGGTTAATGTGAATATGAGGTGGAAGACATGAGGAGGAGAAGGTGGTGGTAGATATGGTATCCACATAAAATTTTGTAACATTTTCATGTCCACATAAATTGTGTCCACAGAAGTGTGTTCGACTACTGAATTGTGTCCACAGAAAAACTTATTTTGTTTCATAATAATGATGAATGATTTTGTAGAGAAATTTTACTAAATGACGAATCAGATCCATAATTCATCGATTCACAAATTTTTTTTCTTCTTTATTCAATTTATAAATATCTATTACGAGCCAAACCAATACGCCTCTTCTGACTACAACCTCTCTAACCACAACCCAACTTCATGGTTTCAACCATAACACTCATGTAGCCACAACCTCTCTAACCACAACCCACCTTCATGGTTTCAACCACAACACCCATATAGCCACACCCTCTCTAGCCACAACCCAATCTACATGTGGATGCTATTTTGAATACACCACCACAACCACAAACAAGACATCCATAACCAAACTAACCATGACTTTTGAAGCGATCAGTTCTATCTCTTATATCTCTCCTCACCTTATTTCTCACTTTCGTTGAAAAACGAAACCCACAACAAGTTATGTTTAAGGAACAACATTTATTACTAGCCAAACCAATACGCCTCTTCTGAGCCATTAGATCTTCTTTTAAAAAATGATCCGACGATCAGGAAAGAGACCATAAAACCCATACAAATACTTTTACTTTTGCACCTTTTTCATTTATTCCAATCGAGGAAATATCTGTTTTTGTTCCTTAAAGGGCTTTTGTGTCCACCAAAAAGACAGCTGTCCAACAATGTGTTTTATGGATATGAAGTGTTATTCAGTGTTAATAAAAGACACAAAGTGTCTCTCAGTGTAAACGTCTCTTAGAAATTTAGTTTGGTTTTTTGTTTATATATTTGATTTGATTTTTTGTTTGTTATAAATTGTTATTGGTTTACTTATGGATAACTCATTATGCATTACAATCTAAACCATTTTAACCCAATCCATTAAATTCATTAACCCATTTAATCCATTAATCCATTTGTACCCAATTATTCTATCCATTAAGATCCATGGTTTGGATTGGTTTGGGTTGATCCATTAACTTTTATCCATTTTGACATCCATAGCTACAACTTATTTTATTGAACTAGAGATATATTTTTACTTGAGAAATCGAATCTTAACTTAAAACCCCGAGCAGAACATAAACATTATTTCTGTCTTATTCAATCTAAATTCATATAGAGATTTTGTCATTAACAACATTCGCACTCTCTCTCTATGTATAAACATTCTCCTCTTCTCACCATCACACATTAAAATGTTTGATCATATATAACCAAAAAAAACAAAAGAAAGAAAAGGCTAAATCAAGAATCTTTGATACTCTTGTGCAACACCATGTACATGATCATTGAGAGTACAATAGGAAGAAAGATCACAATCCTCTTCGGGGCCCGAACAGCAAAACTATCGACGCAGCAACCTTCTTCAACAATCGTCTCAAGCTTTGGCAAGTTTGCGAATTGTTGTTGTTGTTTCTGGTGGGATTCAATAAGCCTTGGTGATACCTCTCCCCATGTTTGAACAAACCTCATTCCCTTGGCCATCTTTTGTCTTCTTTCACCCAACAGAAGGGAAACACTTAGTTTGAGAAAGAAAAACAACGGTGTTCTTTTTTGCGGATGAGGAGGGCAGAGGAAGATTAAAAGGTGGTTTTGACTAAATGAATGAAATATTTTTGAATGGATGAAGGACTTAGAGGTGCATATGAAGTGGAGGAGACCAATGAGAGAGGTTAAATAGAAAGCCTCAAGGTGACAAATATGGAAAATGAGAATGTTTTTCGGGATACGGAAGAACAAAAATGTGCGGTTTAGAAATCGCCAGTGATGCATTCTCTAATATGCTTTTGTTAGATTTGCTAAATTTAGAAACTCAAAAAACAGGTAATACCCAAATAAATCCGTCACATTAGAGGTTTGAGACTTCAAAAAGGGTCAAACAATTATCTTATCACCTTGAGTCTCACAGAAGAAACAAAGGAACCGTATCAATTTTCTAGAACTATAGGCTCATAAATTTGTTAATATACTCCCTATATTTACAACCAAATAAATTACGGTGTTATATATACAATGGTGAATCAAAGACATCTATATTTATAAAAAACGAAAAATATGCTGAATAGATGATATAAAAGAATGGGAAAATTTCATAAAAATACCCCAACTAAATCTTGTTTAACTTTTTAATATCTAAACTTTTTTGTTACCTAGTTTAATACTCCAACTAATTACTTTGCTCATTTTAATATACAAACTTTTAAATCTATGTCCACTTTAATACCTAAACTTTGTTTATTTTAATTAAAAATACTAATAGATTTCAAACGAAATTAAAAAAAAAACTCTAAAATTTACAAAACAATCTAAAAAGTAACTAAATTTTTTATAATCTTTAATTTTTAATAAAAGAATTTAAGTTTTAAATATTGAATTTAGTTTGTTTTCTGAAATAGAAAACAACTTTATGTATTTTCCTTCAAAATTAAATTATAAAATTTTCTCCCTAATTTATTTACCTTCTTTCTTAAGTATTTAAATAAATTAGAAAATTTTAATATTTTTACTTAGATTTTGGAGATTTTTAAATTTCGTTTGAAACTTAATAGTATTTTTTAATTAAATTAAACAAAGTTTGGGAATTAAAAGGGGTACAGTTTTAAAAGTTTATGTATTAAAATGAATATTTTAGTTAGTTGGAATATTAAATTTGGTAACAAAAAAGTTTAGGTATTAAAAAGCTTAATGAAATTTAGTTGGGGTATTTTTGTGGAATCTTCCCTAAAAGAATTACAGTGTAAATTTGTAGTATCATCAATACATTGGATATTTTGATATAATCAAAAACACTAGGTGATAACCCGCGCGCATGCGCGGAGTGAGTTTTTATAATAATTTTTTTTTGTTAAATAGCTTTAATATTTTGCAACATTACAATATTTATTGATTATAAAATGACGAATACAAATGTTGGTCTCTTAAATAAATCACCTTGTTGAAGACTTAACGTATTTCATCTCATTTTAATTACTTTTATGATTGTATATGCACAAAAAAATTAAGTTTTGCGGCTGACACAAATCACCAAAACCAAATAGGCCTCATCGATTGTATAATGACGAAAAGGGATTAGGATTTCTGCTCTCGATTTGTTTACTATTGACTCTTCATAAGTGATTTCTTTACATCTATAAAATTGTGCTTTCGTTCTCGTCTTTGTTTCATTGATATGAGTTAATTTTTTTTTTAACTTATATGAGTTAATTTTTTTTTTTTTTAAATTCTTATGAATTCGGTGAATTACATAAGTGTCGATTTAAAAATGGACATTTGTAAAAATTAGTTTCACTCCAGGTATATATCTAAGAATCAAAATTTTGAAAAAAATATTACCGACAAACAATATTAACAGGTTAGTGTTCAAATATAATATACCAAGTTGTTATAGAATATAAGTGTAGACTCGAAATATATATTTCTGTCTAAGATATATTCACCATCTCGGTCTAAAAATCATCTAATTCTAGAATAACAAAAAAAATTACTTATTTAACCAGTTCAGGTAATATTTAAATCTGAAGGGGTAATGTCCAAACCCGAATAGATATCTGAAGATAACCAAACATAATTATACTTAACCCTATATTTCTAGTTTACTTCTCTCATTTTATTTAAAATTATTTATATTAATGATGCTTATTGCTCAAAATAATATATATATATAATTATGGACAAAATCATTTGCTAATCACTTAATATATATATCAAGCTTTGTTTCTTGCATTAATAAAATTGCATCTAAAATTTCAAAACAACAACTAAATTAGTGTCTTTCTATTTTAAAAGTTTTATCTCCAAACCTATTAATAGGTTAATCTTTTAAAAATTAGAAAATCAGTTAAGTTTAAATATATTTTAAATATAAATAAATTAAACAATGAATAATTTATTTATTTTTCCTTCAAAATTTAATATCTGAACCCAACCCAAAACATTTGAATCCGAACATAAATACCTGAACCCGACTCAAAGTATAGAAATACTCAAACGGGTTATACACCTTTATACTGAAATACTCGATACGAACGCCCACTCTTACGATACATGATCATTTGTATCTTGCTTGAACAAAAGAAATTTAAACCATTGAACAAAATTTTCAATGTGGGACTTTTATAATTTTTAGTAATTTATAGTCGTTTTAAAAAAAATTCAAAATATAACATATAAGAAAAACGGTAATTCTTCTAAATAGATCATTTTCAAGTTTTGATCAGAAAAATAGACTACAAGGAGGAAAATGACCAAAATGTTTCATTTAATAGGTAAAAGGACTTTAATACCCTAGATATATATAAAAAAATATAAAAATAATAAATTTTTATAGTTTTAGATTATATGTTTTCAAATTCGAACTTTTTATATATTTTTTTTTATAAATATTTTTTTCGAAATTATTTTTTGATTTTTTTCAAATTTTCTTTTTGTAATTCAAAAATACTTTTTGAAACTATTTTTAAATTTTTATTTTCTAATTTTTAATATTTATTTTATAAAATTTTAAATCTCAATCCCAAATCTCCACCCCTCAACTCTAAACTCTAAGGTTTGGATTAGTTAACCATATGGGTATAAGTGTATATTTACCTCTTTAATGAAACTTTTTGGTCATTTTGATCCTTAGAGTCTATATTTGTGACATAAACTTTTTTAGTGCTATCCTAGGGTATTTCCCTAAGAAAAAGTCTAATTTTTTTTATTATATGTTTAATGTGATTGTTTAATTTCTTTTAATAGTATAAAATTAAATAAAAAAGAGAGAGGTTAGAATTTTTTTTATCAAATATGTATTATTAATAATCATTAATTGTTATATATATGTTAATCATATTATGTAATTCCGTACCTTTTATTTAAAGAAAGAAATAATATTATTTTGTACACTACTAATTAATTTGATAGTTAGTTTAATAAAAAAACATAGTATATGTTTATATGGATCAACTTATTTTTCTAACAATTCTAATAATCATTCTCGTGATGACACGTGGCTACGAAAACATGTTGTAATGCTCGAGGATTAATATATAAGGGATATGGAATCGTATAGTTAACAAATGTGAAATTATGTAATGGATACTAGAGATTGACTGGCGCATCCGCGCGGGTATTGGTTTTTATATTTTTATACATTTATATTTACTTTTTATAATTATTGTTATATATTTTGGATGAGTCAAAATATAACTAATTGATTTCAAAAGACTTGGACCGAATCATGTAATATGGTTATTTTTTGGTAAAAATATCCGAGTTCGTTTCAAATACATTTGTTATTTATATATTTTTAAATTGATATACATTAGAACCAAACTATTCAGATCGAGAAGGACCCAGCTCAAACCCACACATAAATTTATAATATTCAAGAGAGACCTAACTTTAAAAAAAAACGATAACCAAAAAGAAAAATTTGTACCTAAATGGATAGTCAATGTTCATGCCTAACTGATTTTATAAACTAATTAAAATGACTCGTTCTATGTGTTTGGCTAAATTAAGTGAAATAAAAAAAAAAATTGTTTAGTAAAATAATTATATGGAGTGAAAAATTAAGTGATAATAAATGTAATACATTTTTATTATTTTGATTTAAGTTATTATTTTATTCACAAAACATGTATTTGAATTATGTTTTTGGCTATGTAATTTTTCACCGATTGAAACTAATTTTTTTTTACTAAAAAAACTATACTGAATGTTTAACCATATGCAAAACCCGGTTATTTTACATTTTTTTATTTTATAAATGACACAAAGTTAATGTTGATTGACTAATAAATACAAATCTGCACTATTATTGTTATGGTAATATAATTAATGATGTGATGTATTGTTAATGTAATATAATTAATGAAATTGTTAAATTGAATGAAATATGAAAATATAATTAATATAATTATACTAATGAAATTACTATTGTTAAAATATATAAATTGACTTTGTTATGTTAGAACAAATGAAATTCGTCTGCTCTGGTGTATCTTTATACATTGGCTGACACCCCTAAACCAGGGTTCAACGCCACTTGACACCTAACTTTTGTTTCTTTTTTATCTACACCTAAAAGTCCATTTAATTTTGACTCAGGTTTAAATAAATTATGGGTTGTCATTGACAGAACTCTTCTTTTCATACTACTATTCATGTTTTCAAATAATGTTCATTTACTATTATTCATACTAGATTTTTTAACCGCGCTACGCGCGGATAAGATATTATATGTATTTCTCTATTCTAAAAAAATAATGTATAATATTGTATTACATTATTTAAAAAATATAAAATAAAACTACATAACATAAATATATTTTTAAAATTTTCTTTATGGAAATCATTATGTTGTTTGATTTTTGTACTTGATTCACATATTTGCATAGTTATTTGTGATAGATGAATAACTATATTTTAATTATCAGTAAATAATATATATTTATTATATAATATAAGAAAAATAAAATTATTTACTTTTAAAACAAACTTGTCTCATGTTGGGGACTCGGTTATAGACATATCATATTCGAAAGAGACATTTTTACAGTTATTAATCTTCTTAACAGTTAAGAAACAAATCTGAATATCAAAACAATATATCATACGATCTCTTTGTGGAATAACTGCTCTGAAGAAATTCAATTTAGACATCAAAAAGGACTGAAAATAGATGTGCAGATGTTTTATCTAAGTCAGCTTTACAAAATACTATTCATAGTTCATATATCATTTATGTCCATCCTATTTTTTTTGTCTATCATTTCTTAAACATCTTGAAATAACTGATGCTAATTAATAATAAACTTTTGGCTGGCAAAAAAAAATCAATTTTGTCTAATTATCGCTTAATTTGTCTAAATGATATATATGTATTTCTCAATTCTGAAAAAATAATGTATAATATTGTATTACATTATTTAAAAAATATAAAATCAGACTACCTAACATAAATATATTTTTTAAATTTTCTTTGTGGAAATCATTATGTTGTTTGATATATTTGCATAGATATTTGTGATAGATGAATAACTTTATTTTTATTATCAGTAAATAATATATATTTATTATTTAATATAAGAAAAATGAAATTATTTACTTTTTAAACAAAGTTGTCTCATGTTGAGGATTCGGTTATAGACATATAATATTCGAATGAGATATTTTTACAGTTATCAATCTTCTTAATAGTCAAGAAACAAATCTGAATATCAAAACAATATCTCATACGATCTCTTTGTGGAATAACTACTCTGAAAAAATTAAATTTAGGCATCAAAAAGGACTGGAAATGATGTGCAGATGTGTTATCTAAGTCAGCTTTACAAAGTACTATTATTCATAGTTCATATATCATTTAAGTTCATCATTTCTTAAATATCTTGAAATAACTGATGCAAATTAATAATAAACTTTTGGCTGGAAAAAAAAATCAAATTTGTCTAATTATTGCTTAAATATTTTATTAATATTGTCTAAGAAGCTTTCCATTGATATCATAGTTTAATTTTTATTAGTTTTTTTTGTTAATTTTAGAGTTTTTTGTATTTAAGATTTTTTCCATATTAAGCTTATATTTCTTTTACATAATATATATATGTCATAAAAATTACCATCAAATCAGTTTTACTTATTTATTATTTTGTTTTTAATGAAAATACACTTTTTAAATAATTTAATTTAAAATAAAATTATATATTAATTTGTTGTATTCTAACAATTTGATTGATTTAATTAATTTGCTTTGGTGGATAACTTAAAAAGTTTTCATATGAATCGGGGAAAGCAAGCTTATGTTGTTATATTATATTTATTTGTGTATATGGAATCTATATATAATGCTAGTGTAATAAAGAAATAACATTATTTTTTTGTAACTTCAAAAAGATACATTATTACAATTTGAAATTATTCAAAATTGAATAAAATGGTAATTAAATAAATATAATTGTTTTTTTATCTTGTTTAGTTTGATTCTCATGAAAAGAAATCGATAGGTTAAACAAATGTTTCAAAATTTGTTGTGTTATTGTTTTGTCTATAAATTACAAAATTTATTGAATTGATATATTTAATTATTGCACCCTTAAATAATATTTTATTAAAACATTAGAGAACTGTGTTTTGAGTTGTTTTGTCAAAATTGTACAAAAATCTATGATTTTTCATATTTGTCACGAAAATTTATATGTTAAACTTTCTTTTACAAAATTCCTAACTTTGTCACGAAAACAAAAATATATGTTTTTCATATTTGTCAATGTTCTCACACTTTCAAATAATATATTAGCTTACTCACTTACTTATTTTTTTGTACAAAACAAAGTATCGGAGTCTTGAAAGTTGAATCCATATTATTGTAAATGTACATAAGAGTTTGTGATTACATATTTAGTTATTCTTGTATATGTATCCAAGAAAGTTTCAATGGCTTAGTGGTGTTTGTCCTATATTTATGTCATATTAACCCGGGTTCGATCCTTTCCTTTGCATTTTTTTTTTTACGAAAAAATGAATGAGATGACGTGGCAACTTCGGACTATCTGATTGGACGATTTTTTATGCCTACGTGGACACTCTAAAAGGAGGTTATATCCCCTTTTAGTATAGTATAGATTTTTAAATAATACCAATAGATACTTTAGTTTTAATAATATAGATACATATGCTAAGAGGTTTAGATTCCGGAGGGCTGTTCTTGCATTTTAAAGAAAGCTTTATGTCAATTTTCGATAAATTAAGCTTAATTGGTGGAGAAGGCAGAAGAGATGGTTGATCCGTTAACCAAACCGAAACCACCATGAAAAGAGGGAAGTACTTAACTCGCTTATATATAATTTAAAAAATGCCAAGGTTTCACGTTTCTGATGCTGATCAACGTTGCATAGAATCAAAATATTATTATTCAAAGACCAACTTAGCTAGTCGCTCTATAGTGTAGGCATACCTTGGGAGATCTAGAAGCGAAAAACTATGATTAAACGCATTAGACAGTACAGTGAGAAGTCTAAGGTTAGACTTGGACATAATCATTATTGGCTTATTATACATTAACAACCACAATAATGAAATTAGCTTGTCCAATTTCCCTCAAGCCTACAAATACGTGGGTCCAGCTTGTTAACATGATCCCATTACCCATATCTACGCAATACTTTTAAAATAATAAGGTTTATGCTTTAGTAAATGTCTAGTGTAACAAGATAATACATATCAGCACTCTTAAGCACATGACTATATTAAACAATGGCAATCCGAAAATGCTCTCAATTATGATGAAACAGTCAAACATCACTTCTACACCAAATTGCCCTTTATCTAATACTAATATAGTTGCTCTGTCAAGTAAAGACAGTTCTGCTAAGTTAAAGCAGCTTCTTTTCAAAGAAAGCATAAAAGTTGCTCAAAATAGTTTGACACAATAAAAAAGAAGGTTGCTCTGTTTTTTTTTCCCTTAAATAACTTTTAATGACAAGCAAATATATTTCTCATACCTACAAATATTCACATAAAAGTATACAAAGCTCAAGACTTGACATGCCAAAAAAGCTCTTACATGATAATAAGTAATTTTTTGATATATGGCTGTGTGATCCTGCATAAGCATATGCTCCCAAGAAAAAAATTTGCTAGCAGATGTAGTAGGCAACAAGATTGGTTTCTTGATTCATCATTCATCAAAACTGGATTTAGTTCATTCTCTTCTTCTCCTTCTCCCCATCAATCAAAACAGCAAAGAAAGTCGTGAACATAAGGCATATTCCCAAATTACATTCTCAATCTATGATTACAAATGCTTAACTAATCATCAAGTTATAAGTAACATTGCAAGACAATAAGTCTTTAACCTTAGCAGAATAGAGGATCGTACTTATAAACCCTTCACGCTAGAAGGAGTTCATTTCTAGACAATAAGTCCTTCTCTTAACAAGCATCTTAGCAGCTGTCTCATAAGGCTCCTCAAAAGCCGAAGACACCCAATTCGCATCAGACACATCCTTATTCGACTCACTAGGCCTTATCGCCACTAAAGTCGCACCTTTCAACACAGTTCCATCAGGCAACACCAAACTCGGAGCATACCAAAGTCTCATGTTCAAGGCAGGCACAAGAGTCCTCTTCGAAGCAGACGAAGCTAACAACGGTTTCACCCTAAGCTCCTCAAGCTGATCCTTGTTCATAGAAAGCACACCTTGCCCATCTGAATCAGTGAGCACTAAGCTCTTCAACGTCTTGTGCTCTGAGATTATAGGCTGCAGCAAGTAGTGCCTTGCTGATGCAGCAATCAATGAGCTGATCGTCCATACAACACGCAGCTTTAGACCTCCGTTGGTGTAAAACGATTCCGGTATACTCCCGTTATCCTCGGAGGCGTCTGGAGCTTCAAGCGTCTGAGAAATGTGCATTGGACTCGGTTGAATCACTGAAGACGCGCCAAGAATCACGCAGTTATCTAAGGTTGAGCCAAACTCAGCTCTCCATTTCAACAAGACTCCTTCGTCTATCCCGAGCTCGCCGCTAGGTAGCTCGATGCGGAGGTAAAGAATCTCATCGAAGTTTCTCAAAACCTGCGTAGGAGAATGGTGCGTGACGCCGCCTTGCTCGATCTCTCCACTCGTAGAAAGAGAAGAAGATCTGCTCGTTGTGCCGAGTAATTGACCTAAAGCTTGCAACGGCTTGACAATGCCGCCGACGACGAGGCTAAACACGGCGGAGAAAGACGAGGACGCGGCGGAGGGGGGTTTGATCGAGGAGAGGGAGGAGTTATCCTCGTCGGAGATGACGCAGTCGACGCGGACGACGACGTTTTCGACTTGGGGAACGAGGGAGTGGAATCTGCGGGAGACGGCGCGGCATCGGCCGAGGGATTTGACGTCGGCGATTCTGTTGAGGACGAGGAGGAGGACTGAGTCTGGGAGACGATCGAAGTGGTCGGTTTGTTCTAGGGGTTGGGGTTGGGGTTGGGGGTGGATTCGTGGAGGTGGATCTGATCGGGGGATGACGGCCATTGATTGGATCTTGGATTCGGAGAAGGAATGGAATCGGGAATCAATGGAGTTTAGAGAAGATAACGCATTGACGAAGCTTCGAGAGAGAGATGAAAATGGTGGAAGAAAGAGATACACGAGTTTTGTCTCTATTTTAAGCGCGTTAACATGTTAGAGCGCGTGTGGCATGTGAAGAGAGCGAGATAGATAAGCATATTGTCTGTGAAAATTTACCGCCGAGGACATTATCACTTATTTTAATAACTAGGTTAAGACCCGTGCCTTGCGCGGGATGAACATTATATATATAAATTATTTTATATATTATATGTTTATAACATATTATGAAATAATAAATATATATTGAATAATTAAAATGTCATTATCTACTACTTATATAATTAAATTGGTGCAAACATATAAATAAATTTTATAAATCGAAAAAATATTTTTTTTCTATTTGATATGATATATAATTAAATTTAAATGATAGTAACATATATGTGACATATTTTAATATTAATATTTATTAGATGATGCTTTTTGCTCTTTTTTTTTTATCATTTGTATCTGTTATTGCAAAAAGTTTAATTAGTGATAACAAAATTTTCACTGTGGGTTTAATGGTTTAAATAATTTATAATATTTTAAAAAATTAAGTTGTCAATATTTTTCAAATTGTTTATCAAAAGATGTTCAAAGTAAATTTCAAAATTAAGATATTTATGTATTTTTATATTATTTTTTAATTATTTGTATCATTTCATAACAAAAGTTTTAAATCATAGATCACAAAATTTGAATGTGAAACTTTTAACAGTTTTAGTAATTTATACTTGTTTTTAAAAATTCAAAATATAATATATAAATAATTTTTTTAATTTTTATTATATGATTACTATGATTGTTTAATTTATTTTAATAGCTTAAAATGAAACAAATATAAATATAATACACACTTATTTTTATCAAATCTTTATTATTAAAAATCATTAATTGTTATATATACTTTAGCCACATTAGGTAATTCCGTAATCTTATTTAAGGAAATAATGAAGCACATTAATAATGTATTTATTGTGGTAAAATAAAAAGCTTATTATATATTTAGATGGACCAACCTATTTCTCTAATGATTCTAAGAATCATTCTAGTGATGACATGTGGCTACAAAAAAAATGTTGCAATGCTTCTCAAATAATATATAAAGGATTTACTAGACTTTGATCCGCGCTTTCAAAGCGTGGAATTTGTGTCGTGTTATATTAACATATCACATCATCAATGTTTATGGATTTCATGGGAGATTTAACTTCAACATGTGTAATATTGTTTCGATATAGTGACAATGTGTAGCTATATTTTTATGTAATGTAAAATTTTAAATTGATAGAATACAAATAAAATAAGACACAACTTTTTGTATCTTATTAAATTAAAACTAATTTACTATGATTAAGGAAAAACATATTTGTTTTTAACTACATATTAAACACTTTTCTTAAACCAAAATTGCACAATTTTCTTAAACCCTAGTCACCATCTCCATAGCTTTAAACTTTTTCAAATTGCACACTTTTCTTAAATGCATAGATTTAAAAACTCAGATATATTCATTTAAAGAAAATATACTCCCTCCGTTTTTTAATATAAGTCGTTTTAGAATTATACACGTAGATTAACAAATCATTAATTTTTTATATTTTCTAAACAAAAACATCATTAATTATTTACCTAACCACAAATCAACCAATAATAAAATAGAAGGTATATTATCATTGGTCATATAACATTAAATGTTAATAAATTTTACATAGAAAACCGAAAACGTCATATAATTTAGAACATAAAAATTCCTCTAAAACGACTTATATAAAAAAACAGAGGGAATATTAAAATCTTTTAGATGGTATATTAACTAAAGAAGTGGAAAAAGATTCTACAAAATAAAATATTTTAAGATAATTTTGTAAACATAAAACAGTTGAGGTTAATTGGTAAATTTTTATAATTATAAAGATATATCATTTTAAAATATTATTTTTAGAATAGAAAATAGAATAATACATTGGAGTAAAACCTTACTCTATTTTGGTGTTGCACCATTTTTGAGTAAAAAATGAAGTAATATATTGGAAATGCTCTAATGCACTCATGAGTCGTGACTGGTTTTCTCGATACCATCCGCAAACGCAGCTTTTACGGTTGATAACGGTTGTTGGTTTTTTGCAACAATCACGCAAAACGCTGCAAAACACCTCAAACCACAACAAACCTCGTAAAAGCAAAAATTGGTTTCTGCTAACGTTTGCGGTTACGGACGGATAAATAAATATAAAAATATTTTTAATTTAAAATATTTTATATAATATATATTTTTATATTTTAATTTAAATTCACTAACAGATAATTTTTATTTTATAAGAACTTCAAACCAAAACTATTCAATATAATTTTTAAAAATTAATATATATACACATATATAAACATATATAAAAATATATACACATATAAATGAAATTAATAAAAAATTCTAAAATAAATTTTATTGAAACTATAACTTTCATTTAAACTAAAAAGTAAAAAATTGTAATATTATTATTAATATTTATTATATTTTGTCATAGTAGCATATTTTTGATATTTTTATAACATTAAAATGTGTTAATATTAATAATTATTTATTAGACAGTTGCAATATCTTATAATCAATCAGCCAGAAATATTTTGCAAATGCAACTATTTTTAAATGATATAGCAGTCGTACCAATCACTTAATAATGCTAGAAACTCAAGAACAACCGTAACAGCAGCGTTTCAACGGGCCTAAATAAGTCATGGGCTTTATACTGCGTAGGGTGCGAATTGGAAAGCATGTGCCACGTTGTGTCATGCGTTTCGCACGCCTCGGCGTTTTCTTGAGAATGCACCTTCACTAATCGCTAATGAGAAACATCCGAGTTTTTTCCCTAGACATACTTTATACAAAGCCCAAAATCCTTTATTGTGTAAAAAAACTTCTCCAAAGTATTTATTTATTGCGAGAGCAGGGTAACCTTATTGCATAACAATCGAGATTATACGGTCACTAGCTTGGTATATAATTTACGCTGCTTAATAAAACTTTCATTTATGATGATGTTATTTAAACATATTGGATAGCCAACAAATCATATGGGGCGTCACGCCTCACCATGTTTGGCTTGAGCAATTATAGAGACAACCATAAGTTCATTCATGATTTCATGTCCCATATCACTATCTACATACACATGCAAACACGTGTACGCATAAGTTAATTCATCCCATACATATAACAAGGAAAATTCTGAATACAGGCAGTCTGGAAATTAAAAACTTATGTCACTATTCAAAAAATTAATAAAGATTATTATAAAAATATATTAAAAATGCTATGTACAATGAAAATAAATTATATTTCTTGAAACTTATTGTTACTACTATATACAAGTGAAAATAAATTATATTTCTTAAAATTGGAATTTCAATTTTCTAAAATAGAAACATCTTATTGCAAAGTCTTAAAAACTAATTGAAGATTAAAAATTCATATTTTCACACACACACATTGAAAATAGCTTTGTCATCTTTCTGGTAAATTCTGTAAAAGTACCTTTAATTTTTTTTGATATGATGTTCATAAACAACAGTATGATTGTACATGAAACATTTTTTACCTGATCAATAAATTTAATATTTCATCAAAAACATAGTAGTAAATTATATAATAAAATAATATAATTATTTCACATTTTTCATTTTGGAATTATTATTTTTGATATTTTTAAATTACATATAAAGTAATACATAGAAGACAGAGGATTCGTGATTGTATACGTATAGATATAGTAATAAAAATCCATGACATGAATTGTTTTTTTTTTTGCTATTTTTTGTCATATAAGTATAGATCGATGTATTTAAAAACGTATAGTTTATACACATTTCTGAGGATACAAATTAAAATAATCGAATCTGTTTATAAAGATAAACAGATTTTTGTTTCTTATAATATCATCATAAACGACAATGTCCACCAGGTCCTCCAAATGTAAGAGTCTCTCTCGAATCAAAATCTACATACTTAAGAAACATTACATTATAACAATTAGGATCATTAGCATAATACTCGATCTCGTTTGAATTAATATCCACCACTGTATAGTCCGGAAGAACATATTTGAGTTGTTTTATGAAAGAAGACCGAGTCAAGTCTTTTGTCGGAAAATCTCCAGTTCCCATTGGTGGGCTCAGGGTTTGAGCCATTGAAGTTCCTGCAAATCCACCAAAGTAAACTTCAGACGCTCCTTCTGCCATGTAAGTTTCACGTGGCCAATAGCCTATCATCTTGGTTCCTGTCGTCAATACCCAATTTTTGGTCACTGGATCCTGCATTTATGTAGTTTCATATCTTTAGGTATATAAAACTGAAAGCAATATATTATACCATTGATTATTCCTATTTTCAGTATTTGTTTTCAAACGAAAACCAATTAGTCGAACCCATAAAAATAGCATGTCACCAAATAATTCAAAGGTAAATGCAAACGAAACAAAAAAACTGAACCTATAATTCTTTCTAAAATTAGAGCTTTGTGTACCTCGGCTACAGAAAGATGGACAGTGTGGTGTTCTCCTCCTGGAACACTAACTTTATGATAAACCATACCAGGGTAGATTGATTTATGAACTTGGACATAACCTCCTGGGCATAACGCATTGTAACATCCGTTTTGTTGTTTTTCTGCCTGTAATATATAATTAGTGCATAATATTTATTTATGCTTACAACAAAATTATCAAAACATTTTAAATGTTCATAAAAATTGGGAAAAAAATACTAATTCATTACGCACCATCCATAGCGTCGTTAGTCTTGGACGGTCATCTCCATATAGTCTTGTATGTACCTGTGAATCAAGAAACTAGAATTCTTAGAATATACATATATTAAACGAATCGAACCAAACCCGAGTTGTACATTCTTCTAAACCTAATAACTAGAAAATCATACAACCAAAATCAAAGCCTTTAACAAACACCTTTAGAATAATTCTAGAAAGAAACAGATCTTCTCGGATTGAACACCTTCAGAATACGTGTGATGTTCGAAAATTTAATATTTTTTACCGAAAAAGAAAAAAAAACTAATCAATTGAGTTTGTAGTAATATACTTACAGCCACACCAAACTGGATGCTGCTCATTACGTTCCCTTGTATGTAATTAAGCCAAATCCAAGCTTTACTATATTGTTGTTGCCCCATTCGCGGTTTGTTAATATCGAACAAACCTTGCGCTCCATGCCATTTCTTTGTCGTATTTTCAAATGTTTTGATAATTGCATACTATAAATAGATGAAAAAACACTAATCATGTGTTATTTCAAGATACTCATTACCAAATAACTATTTGTTTAATGCGTTTTGAGCTTAATGTACTTACATGTTGATTGTACTCCCTAAAACCTTTTGACGTATGCTTTTTGTATTTCTGGGACAACATTGAAGAATATATATGTATGTTTTTCGTTTTTGTACGTTGTTTGTTCTTGATCCTCTTATAAACCCGACGATCTTGTCTTAAGAGACGGCCTAAAACATAGAAAAAGTTGTGGCCAATATATTTATTTTTGTCAGCATTAAAAAAATGTTTGTGTTTCGTGTTTATATTGCCCATCAAAGTTTATTAATATTAAGAAGCCATCAAGAGATTTTACGTACCTTCTTTAGTAAATTGTTGGGGATATATAAAATTATTGGTTACGCTGGTTTTTGGATTGTGAATCGGTACTTGTCCTTTAGGACATTCTTCTGATCCCTCCGAGACAATCTTTGTGATTGTGTCATCATTGGAAGTAGAGAGCATTGATAGAAGCTCTCGACTTGGTTTAGTCTACAATGCAACAAAAACAAAAATCACAATATTTAGGTTTATTCCAACAATTATTTTATAAAACCTTTTCTAAACCAGTATTTGGTGAAAGAAGCCCCCACAGTATTTACGTTTGTTCCAGAAAAAAATTGTTTATGATTTTCAAAAACCTGTATTTGGTGATTCTTCATTTGAGGATGTTGCAATGCAGATTGTGTGTACATAGAGACACATTCGAATTCGGTTTCTTGATTCTGCAATACAATTTAACACTTTTTTATATGAGAAACTGATAAGTTAGTATACCACGTACTTGTTATATGATTGACGTACCAGTGTTGATGTAGCAAGACAAGTGAGGCATATGAAACATAAGGAGAATAACATTAATCGAAGAGAAGCCATTTCTTAAAGTGAGTATTACTTTTCTCTTATCCTGGAAAGAGTTGTTTTTCTTTTAATTCACTGTTTTAATTTAAAGGCTTTGCATTGGTTACAAAAATAGGGGATCCCGTTATTTAAGCCAACAAAGTAATCTGAAAACCAATTTGAACCGTAGACCTCGACGGTCAAAAGAAAAAAAAGAAGAATTATCCAAAAGAGTCAAGACTCTCAAGAGTCAAAAGATCAAAACTTAAAATGATCTGTTCAAGACGTTCAACCGTTTTCTTCCTTAAAACTTTTCATCTCATGATAAAACCGTCGTAACTTCGTCTTCGTATATCTATCGCCTAAAACATAATCTTACTACTGCCTGACTGTGATCAAATTTTCTAACCGATTTATTTAATAGTAAGTGCCCATTTAAACAAGAAACCTGATTTTGGATAACAAAACGTCCAAGTTGGAGAGATTTTGTTATGACGTTACAAAGTTTAGGAAAACGTAAAACATCTTTAGTACAGAAAAGGAATAGACAGTCAACCGTGTCCAAGTTGGAGAGGTTTAGCGATTTGAAAATGATTTTTAATAAATTAAAGTAAAAATATTCTACCCAGTGAAATGGATGACTGGTTGTACTTTTTTTTTTTTTTTTTGTCGTCAACTTTACAGACTCATATAGACTCTGTAAACCAAGCCGGAAGATATTGATCCATGTGAACGACGAAAGACGGCTGAATCCTAACACTGCGTGCTAGGCTATCCGCCTTTGTATTCTGCGCTCTTGGTACATGGACGATCTCTGATTGTAGGAAACTTGCTCTCAGCCTTTTGATGTCTTCCAAATAACTTGCAAACGCTGGCCACTCTTCTGGTTCCGAAACCATCTTCACCAATTGAGAACAATCCGTTGCAAACGTAACCTGAGATTGACGTAAATTCCTCATACATTCCATAGCCCAGAGTAGTGCTTCCATCTCCGCATGGAGAGGAGAAAGACTAGCCCGAACATTCCTCGCCCCTAGCAAACCAGCGAAGCCTTCTAAAGACTGGTTGTACTTTATCTTACTTTTTAAATTTATTTATTTTTAAATTGTCAAATCTTATCAATCACAATGTAACTTTATTTTTAAAAGTTAAAATCTACATCAAAATTTTACTCATTTTTACCATTTGTAATATAATTATATTTATAAAGCTACAGAAAAGGCAAAAAGGTAAATAAAACTTTTTTCTTGTGTATATTTAGGCAAAAATTCTACTTCTTTATTATTTAGCCTTTAACATAAAAATTATCAATAATTTCAAATAAATTGGATAACTTTAGGTATTTAGGATAATTTGCAAAATGCCCTATTTAGGATTTGAAATTTGAGAAATATACTTCTTTTAATTTTTTTTTTGAAAATTACACTTATTCATATGTAATAAGACCTTTTTGCCCATGTTTTAATAGATAAAAATATAATTTGAAATCACAAATAAATTTATTAATTTATTAGAGATTACACATTTAATCCTTAAATATATAAAACATCTAATTAAATAATCAAAATACATACGTAACTTTTATTATGGGGAGTATTTAACAATGTACTTATGTTATTCTTTTGTTTGGAGCTTCGAATTTATCAGATGCAGATCCACGAAAAATAGATATACCGGTGACCTCCGTTCCTGTCAGCTAAAATGACTTCGGACTATGACACACAACAATCTCACTACAGAAAATTCATGTGAAACAAAAGGTTACGATTGAGTCATCAAAGACTGAGAATCAGACAAAATAGGTCTTCTGACTCAAATGTTAATGACATAGAAGGCGAGACAGATGGTTAAGTCCAAGTTACCACATGTAGAAGCCATTAACTCATCTTTTTCATGTTTGGAATAAGAATATTGCTTAATCATATCTGTTTCAGTTTTGACTCTCCAAAATATGTGGATACACTTTTAGAATCTCCGACATATCGGTAAGAATATGCTCTGGTTCCATATTATTGATTCACTTTACCAGTTGTGTGGCAAAGGTCAGTAAAAATATAGATTCTCATTCAAAATAAAAAAGAAAATAAAGAAGATAAGTTTATGGCTTACACCTAAGAAAAAGGCTACACCTAATCAAACCATCCGATCTTGGGAATACTAAACATAGCAACCATGGATATTTTGATTAAAAAACAGCGTCCATGGAAATTTGACGTGGTAACAAGATAGATAAATAAATACACTGTAAATCAATCGGAGTAGATAGATGCAAATGAAAAAGGAAATCCTAGGCTTCTGTTGATTGGGATGAGACAGAGTTTTGTACTAAATTTAAAACGTTAGATATTTGATTTTAAAGATAAATTTCAATTTGAAACTAAAATTATTATAAATACTAATTAGATTATTTTAGTCATTTCACTTATAAATAAATGTAGTTTTCAAAAATGATAATAAACGGTGTATTTCTCAAAATATAATCTCATTTGAATGTAGTTTTCCAAATTTTCCCTATTTCATATGTACTCTTTTAAAATATCTACATCCAAAAACTTAATATTAAAATTAATTTAACTGCGACAAAGATCCTTTCAAAAAATCTACATCAATAAATTAACTTTTACATCCAGATCACATACAACACAATTTTATAGCTAATTTTTTACAATTATAGTCTAACCAATCACATACAGCACAAAGAGCTCATGGTTGTGCATGTATTATTGTAGAAACAATTCCAAACAATTTTCCTAATTTAACCAAATTCATGAGAAAACTCATTATAACATTTTTTTAATTGTTCAAAATATCTTGTCTGAGAAAACAAAAAATTAGTGTTGGGATATTTCTGTACAGTTTATCAAAATTGAGAATATGACAGAATATCATGAATAACTATTTGCATAGCCTACATATATTAAATTCAGGAAAATTAGGCGGAATAATCTAAAAAGTAAAAAGTTATGAGTAATTTGAAAATACCTTAGAGCATCTTTAACGGCAACTCTTGTTGCTGTCTTTTAAAAAAAAAATATTTAAAAATGAGTGGATCCCATCAAGAGTTGCCCCTTCTGCTTCTCCCGTAAGAGGTGACTCTAGTTTAGGTTTTGGACAGTGCGCGGGCTCCACCGATACGTGGCGGCCCGCGATTGGTTAGAATTTTTTTTTTTTTATAAAACCAAAATAAATAAAAAAATAAAAAAACACCTAAAAACTTGTGCCTTAAGAGCTGTCCCGTTAATTATGCTCTTATTTGTAGTTTTAAATTTGAAGAACACATCTTTTTCTTCTTCTTTTCAACTACATTTTCATACATGTGAAAAGACACTTTATCCTGATTTTAATTTAAAACTAAAAACTAAAACCAAATTTAAATTCAAAATTGTTTAAGTTTTGAAATAAGCTTATATTTGAGAAAAATAAACTATTTTACTCGTGAATCGCTCTGTGTTTTTTTGGTCTATGCTGTTTGGGTTGCTCGTGCTTTAAAGTTTTTTAAAAAGCTTAAATACAACCTATAACTTAATTGTGTAGCTGAAACACAAAGACTTCAGACCGTTATAAACCAGAACATGCACTTGCATGTCCCTATTATTCACTCATATGGTTTTAAAACGATGGTAATATATTTCTAATTCTTAAAATGGTAGGAAAAAACGCTGTATTCCGGGAGATATTTATGTTCACTTTGCTTCAAGGCATTAGGGATTTTGAGGTAGCTGTCTGGAACTCATCCCTTCCGCATTTATTTTTGTACAACTAGTTTCTTAGACCATTTACATCCCTAATATTGAGAGAAAGATTTTTGAAACCAAATTATAAAAGAAATAACAAAATAAATACTAATGGGGTTTTTAAAAAAAAATTATGAAATACCAATAGTCTCCCAAAATATTTTTTTTGAAAAGCTATTGCTTAAATATCTCATAATTTTAAGAGCCTCAAATATTATTTTGGTTTTGAGAACCTCTTTCTTATACTAAAGATGAAGATGTTCTTATTCACTCATTTATACTAGCAGCGAAGGAAAGGGAAAAAATTAGGAAGAAATACAAGCTGAATAAAATCGGAAAAGGCAAGAAAGAACCGAAATCTCGAGTTCTTTTTTTTTTTAGATTGAAGAAATATACAGAGTAAGAAATAAAATAAAATAAAATAAAATGTTGAAAAGACGTTTAGCAGAGAGGTGAGATTACTAAGCAAGATAATTATATATCTGAGGGTTGCTCTTGTCCCTCTCCAAGTACTCTCGATCGATCAGGCTTTCGATCCTCTTCTTCAGATCAGCCGGTTTTATTGGGAATTTCAGCTGCAAATCACACACAACAAAAATAGTAATCCCATTACATTGCATAGCATATTACATTTACACCAGTACTGAGAACTCTCATCATTATCGCAACAATGGTCAAAGATTACAAGAGTATGTCTCAAGAAAGACATGAAGAAAGTTACCTGTTGGAAGAGCTCAGTGATTAAGAGAGTGTGGCTTAAGACTTTTCTTGTCTTCATAATTCGAACAATGGCTGCATCAATCTGTAAGAACAGGATGCGACGGGGAGAGTCAGTTATGTCAAATCTACTCTCGTTCTACCAAACAGTAACGTAAACGACGAAGAAGCAGAAATTAACCTGGTATTGTCTGTCCTGGAATACTCTCTCTGTTGTACTCGTGTTCTCTTCTACAGTCTCTTTCATCTGGATTGCATTCACCTGCACCCCCAAAAAAAATAATAACTTGGTTTATTATATATGCGTAAAGGAAACAAGAGAATACTGTGAGATTCTAGAAAGCTTGAAGTGAGGCAACCGAAGGAACAAAAAAGTTTCGACTTACCTTAATGCGATAGAGAGGAGCTGTAAAGGTGTCATTAAAATCAAATTCATCCCCGTCTTGAACGTCTCTTCCCTTTGGATACTGCAACAACATTTACATAAGCCATATCAATATGGCAAAAAAGAAGAAGCAAAACCACGATCTCTGTGGTTTCTGCATCAGTAGAAAGGCGAGTTAACAGAGTCCATATTTTAGCCTAACCTTATGCAGGATACGAACTTTTCCACAGGCAAGCGACTGTAGAGTCCTTCTCAGTTCTTTGTCCTCTATGCCAGTGGAATCTTTAATGTCTTCAAAGCTAAGTTTCATTGCATCGTTAAATAACATCAAAACAACAGCCTGAGAACATCAAATACAACACATCCTCTAAGCAATGGATTCACAACATAACCTCTGAAGAAAAAAAGGCTTGAAAAGGGAAAAAGAGAAATTCGAGTGACCTGAAAAAGGGAAACAGCAAGCTCCTTTTTAGCTTTGGTGAAATCTGCCTTCAGAACACAGTGACCTAGTGAATTTTGCCACATTAACCTCCTGCCACTGTACTTGCTCAAATAGAACTCTTTGAAGATATCCTACGAAACAAATACTTAAATTAGAAAGAAAGAAAAAACTTTGTAACAAAAAACCATCACGGATGCATATTGGAACTTCTTGTGAAGACCTGATAGACATTTAATTCATGAGGAAGTTTGACATCCATAGGGGGATATGTTGGCCAGTACCTGCATCATACACGGAAGGTTAACAAGTGTTTACAAATATGTCTGAGTTTGATACATAGTACATACCCTGTGGTTAAAACGTGGACACTCATCTCAATTCCCGATGGCAGTTTTGTTCTGGCCTGAGACGATTGTTTGAATGACTCATTTATTTCCTTTGACAATTCAATATCCTGGAGAAAAAAAAATCAAGGAAACAGGGGGTATAGGGTCATTATAAATGTTGTACATGCACACAGATTCCTTAAACTCGGTATGTTGCAAGATCATCCAACAAACTTGATACGGAGTAAGTAACAAAGAATATGAATACTAGGATATATTGTACGCATAACCTATGGAAATTAAGATGATAAAATAAAACTAAGGATCTTTTTCTGTAGAAAAATTTAGAGAGATGGAAAAAGAAAAGAGGACCTTAAACATCCCTTCGAGCTTGTTTGTAAACTGGCTACCGCACTCAGTCTTGAGCTGTAAGTGTCACCAAGGTTAGGTCATGGTAAGAACTTACCGATATAGAAAAAAACAGTGAGAGAGAGATAGTCAACAAGAGTCTCTTTGCATGAACCTTTTGTTACCTTAGAGATCATGGACTTCTCAGCATCAATCGATGCGCTCTTTCCCAAAAGGAGTCTCTTTGCAAGATCCTTTTTATAGAATGCTTCGAACACATCTTTACCCTTTGATAAGAAAAAATAGAAATTCGTCAGTAAAACTGAATCTAGAGGGTCAAATAGCTGGCCTGACTGCAGTTACTTAACACAGTACTAGATGTAAATAGTAAGAGATAACCTGGATAAATCTGAACAAAACCAAGACTTTTTCAAGGGTGCTCTCCAATTCTTCTTCAGAAGTACCCTTATTCCCAGCACGGAGCTTCTCGTCCAAAAATTTGGCGATAAGTTCAGCTGGACGATTCTGCAAAAGATATCACGAGCATATATTATATGAAGCACTTAGTAACGATGCGAACTTGAAACTTCTATAGATTTAATACGATGAATCACAAATGAGCAGAATGCTAACGTGAACTTTTGTCAAGATGATCCTGATATTACATAAGAAAAGTGTTGTTCAATACTTGGCTAAGACTGGATAAAATTGGCCAAGAGTTTTGGCATCGAAGTGATACTAGTAACAACACTAGTTTAACTAGGTCTAGCGCCAAAAAAGCACAATACCGAAAATATGTTTATACCCCGTGCCCAAAAATGTTTCAATTTTTTTTAGTAAACACAGTACATAAACTGCATCGAAAATTTCTACAGTAGATTGCTATAAACCCCACAAACTGAAGCATTGAAATTATAATGTTGACATTTCCACAACAATCAGTATGCAGCTTTTATATGAAATTAAAACTGTTAGCAAACGATTAGTCAATGATCAAGAAAATAAATATTCAATACCTGGCGAAGATTTATCAGATGCTCAAACGAATCTTTGATTGTGTTGCCAAATGATTCATTCTTGCAAAAGCTCTCTTCCCATACTATGTCAAGAGAAGCCTTGAAGTCCAATAGTGATTGTACCATATCTTTATCTTTTTCTTCATCCATAACAATCTTCTGTCCAGTTTTCCGAATGTAGGAACTAAGCGCCTGCCTCAAAGACTCAAGTGCATTGACCCTAGAAAACAGGGTGTACATCCTCTGGAGGTCCTCAGTACGACGTCCATCCATTAATGGTGTGAAACCCTGGAATATGTTCAGAGAAGGAATAAGCGTAACAAAAATTTGCTAATATACGCAACCACAATGATTACAGGAACTAAACCTTATCCAGGATCGCAACTGTATGACGCTCAAGGAGTTGATTTTCAATAGTTGATATCAAGGGTTTCCTGGTCGATGGATCTATGTATAGTATGCATCTTTCATTCTCTTCATGCAACCTTCCCTGCACCGAACATCAGTAGAGACAAGATCAACTAATAAGCTTTTCGGCAGCTTATCGTAAGAAGAAACATTTGAAGACACTCTAGGAACCTCGACATGCTTCAGGTACTCAGGAACGTCATACTGCTGCATATACTTCATTCCTTCAGCAGCATAAAATTCAGAAGTGCATTCAAGGAAATGTTTCTCAAAGCTCTCCGTATATATTCCCAGTGCAGTAAACATCTTTAAGAGATGGCTTAGTAAAGTCCTATTAACAGCTTCGGCTAACCTGCAAGTACCAATGTCACGCAAATGTCAGTAGATTCAGATGAAAACATCATCAAGTATATATATAACTTAAATAGTGCCCATTTTGTCTTGAATTTTATCGATAACTAAATATCACTGCTGGCCAGGAATAGTTCATAGACCATCCAAAACTTGAAAAAGTTAAAAATTAAAATGATTCACTCAAAAGCAAAGACAAATCCCAATGTGACAAATAAACTTTGTTTCTCATATTATTGAAACATGAGAACTATTTTAAGATTACCTTTCCTTTTCAATCATTCTTAAGAGAGCAGTAACAGTCCTCTGCTCAACATCAGGGGACAGAGAAAGATGCTTCCGAAAAAGCTGCAGGCCCATCTCCCACAATGAACGTATATTTGGGTTCTGTATCACATACTTCCTATCCAAAGACAAGGCTATACTGCGGATCATCAGCATCTGGTCACAGAAATCTTGCCAGCACTTCTCAACGAGTGACAAGAAAACAGACAGATCGGTGTCTTGCCCAACTAACGACTGTAAAGCTACAGAGATGTGTTCTTCGCACTCCTTCTCAATCCGTTTGTAAAGCTTTCCTTCCAGCTTATGCAAGCAAAGGTTATCAACAGCCTGACAAAAACAACCAACATCAGTAAAGATATGTTTACATATACCCAAAGCTAGAAAAATTTAACCTGGTAGAGCCGCTCGAGGTCAAAAGGAAAGGGGTGTTTGAGGAATATAGCTCTGATAGCTGACTGGAGATTATCCCAGGTAGTGTCTTCAAAGTTTGTAGGTAGACTTGGTTTAGCTTCACATATACATATCACAGCACTGTATTATCAGTTAACTTCCAAAATTGATGAAAATGGTTTTTTTTCATCATAACTGCTAAAACAGTCCAGTTCTCAAGAAGACCCTAACCACTCATCAATCATCAAAATCAAAAATTAACAATCACAGTGAATTACAGTACAATTCAATTGCAAAACCAAGACAGAATCTGCATCAATGTAACAATCCAATACCAAAATTCGAGAAGCCTAAGCTTAAAGAACCAATTGTACATAAGAGTCATTCCCGATCGTAATCAATTTACACACTAATCCTAACAAAATCCTAAAACTAATCGACATCAAGAACTAAGAAACGTAAATCAAAATTCGAAATCGCGTGAGGAAAACCTTTGTTGAGCTTGATGACGAGCTTTTTGGAAGGCTGGGGGAGAGTAGCTTTCTTGCGGGAGAGATTGGCGGCGGAGGGAGTAGGATCTTCATCCTCCTCCTCCATGGGAAAGCCAACCTTGTCGGCGGAAGGAGTGTGGAGGCCGTTTTTGGCTTTCTTCATCGGCGGGCAAGTAGAGCGTTTGGTTGGAAGAGACATGAAATATCGGGAGAGAAGAAGGCAACAAAGAAGGAGGATACATGTCCCCACTGCTCACTGACCCTACGCTCATTTATTTTACTTTTTTTACTTTATCATATAAAATAGCACTAAAATTTTTTATGATAAAAATTAAAATGACAAAATGTTTAATAACAGTTATATCCCTAAAAAGCTAAGATTAACTAAAATTCTTTTGCTAAAAAAAAAAAACTAAAATTCTTAGATCTTAGAGATAGGTTCGGAGGTGGGATTTTTAATTTAAAATACTAATTTACAAGTAGTTTCAATTTTTTTTTGAATTTCAAAAAAAAGTTCAAAAATCGAAATAATCGAAAAACAACATTTTTAACTGAAAAAATGATTTTTCATATTTATTATTTATTTAAATATTTATTTATACTTATGGTACAAGAAGTTTTTACTTTTTTTAATGAAATATTTTTTGATCATTTTTTTTATTTGCTCTTTCGGTCCAAAACTAAGAAAATGTTATCGATGAGAATTATCCTTTTGTTAATTATGATATTATAAATTATAATATAAATGATACTAAAATTGATAATTTTACGTATTTTATGAAAATTCATATGATGTATCACCTTCAACCGTTCTATAAAATATATTTCTAATGCTTGGCTGATGATCCTGACATGTTTTCCAAAATAAGGGTAGAGGATGAGAGATCCTCAGAACCACCGTCTCTGATTCCCACACTTTCTGAAGATGTCATCATTGACATCTTAGCTCGTTCATCAAGATTCGACTATCCATCACTTTCCCTTGTTTCTAAGCACTTTCGATCACTCATTAGTCGCCTTATCTTTACGCTAGAAGTTCCGTGTTGGGCTGCACGGAGCACTGTCTCTATGTTGTCATCTCTGAAATATACACCTTTGATGATATCCGGATGTGGCGGCATACGTGGTATATCCTCAGGCGGAAAGCCAACGGCAGTCGCTGCTTGGCCCGTATCCCCTCGATGCTACCCGTTTTGCATAACAATGCAACAACCTCTGTGGCAGTAGGTTCGAGGATATATGTGTTTGGTGGGATGGATCATATAAATATGACGACAAATGCGTTAAGCATTAATTGTAGATCTCACACAGTGGAACCCCTCCCAAGCATCATGTGCCTATGTATAGTAGAATATCTTGCATCATCGACGAGAAAATATATGTAATTGGATATTGCTCTTCTTACCTACAGAAGCCTATGGTGGTGTTCAATATAGAAACAAAAATATGGGAGCATGTGATGACTGAGCCTGAGATGAATTACGCTCTTACAACAAGCAATGCTTGTGCTGTGATGGCTGATAAAATATACACAAAGGCTTTTTGTAGTAGCCATGTTTACGAGCCAAAAGAAAGTAAATGGCAAACATAATATATGCTGAATTCTAAGTATTGGGGGAATTCATGTGTGGTTGATGATGTATTGTACTACCATGATCGGGTCACAAACACATTAAGCGCGTAGATCCAATTCACAAATGTTGGGAAGTGGTGGAAGGTTTGAAAAAAAATTTTGGCTGAGACAAGATGTTCAAAGTGGTCATATACTGTGAGTTATGGTAGGAATGTGGCTTTGCTTTTCTGTAAAATATGTGAGATTTGGTGTTCGAAGATTTCGCTGGACGTCAAGGAGAGGTGATTTGGGGTAAAGTTGAGTGGTGTCACCATGTTTTGACTGGGAATTTTAGAATTATGAAATCTCTAGCAGTTACGGTTTGATTCATGAACTCTCCTTCATATATATATATATGTAACTTGTGTTTGAGATTAGTGAGCTGCTATGTTTTACTGCATGAACTCTTGTGTTTTGTTTTGTTTTTTTTGTTTTTTAATTCAAATTAATATGTTCACCTTCACCCAAATGCCTTGATGACTTCTCTTTTCATCAACCAAATCTAATTGAAAACTTGAATGTCCACATGGTAACATATTGGTTTGAATTTAAGTTTGTAATGCTACATTTAGTTCTCTTGTTCAGTTATTCAATATTCATTTTATGTAACTAAACTTAGAGTGTGAACAAATAAAAAAGAGAATTGTCTTGTTTTTTGAAAAAAAAAGAGTTCTCTTGTTTTTTTTTATAGTTTCTGAAATCATCTTTCATTGTCCGAGACAGTTATTTTGGTTCTATGCAGGTCAGAACGACATGATTTCAAGTATATTTCAAATCGTTCTGTTTAGTGAAAGAAAATTTCACTTTATGCGTAACCCACAACATTTATAGTTGTCACTTGTGAATGTTTACTGATCTTTAATCGGGGAATCACTTATGTGATAATTGTTTTGCATTCATAACTGTTCACTGACGCCTCTTAGACAGCTTGATGTGGATACAACAAGTGGTGATTTTTGGTCTTGCACTTGCACCTAGTCATAGATTTAACTGGTATATATGTTAACATGATAATATTGTTAAGGAATAATGATATACTCTAAGCCCTTTTGTGTAATTAGTTAATAGTACAGTATACCTTACTTGGCTACTTTAACTCTATAAATACTTCTCACATACCTAATAATGATTTATTCAGTCTTATATCTATGTGGTATCAGAGCCAGCTATACCAAACTAAAGTTGCATATTTTTATTTTTCAAAATTTTCTATGTTTTCTCTAGTAAACCATGTCAAACAGTTTGTTTCAAACACGACAACAATACTTAACATCAATATGACCAACATACCCAAAGTCACAAACTCTAACTTCCTCATGTAGCGTCTTCAGGTCCATGCTCTTTTCGATGGATACGTAATCGATGGATATGTTGTTTTCTCTACAGTTACGATCACTACTAATGACAGGATCATTAACAATCCCTCTTACACCCTATGGAAGAGATAAGATTGATTGATCTACAGCACCTTACTTTGAGCACCGTGAACCTGCAGCCACTCCTTTTGATGGCCACAATGGCAGCAGATATCTAGAGCACGCTCACATCAACCTATGCTAAGCCAAGTAGAGGTCATGTCAAGCAGATTTGTCAACAACTCGGCAACTGGAAGAAAGGAAGCAAGTCTATCGATGAATTCTTAAAATGTCTCACCACTCGCTTTGCCCAATTGGCGTTGCTAGGTAAATCACTTGATCAAGAAGACCAAATTGAACACATTCTGGATGGTCTCACGGAGGAATATAAGACGATTGCAGATCAGATAGATGGTCGTGACACACATCCACCACTTACTGAGATTCACGAGAAGCTTCTCAATCAAGATGTCAAACTTCAAAGCGTCTCTGCTTCTGCTTCCTCTTCTCATGTGATTCCAAACTTCACAAGCTACAATGGCTCCTCTAGCAATAACGGAAACAACAGCTCATGTCGTGGAGCCTATCGTGGTAATCAATCTCATCAACCATAACACTTCAACTCACACTCTCAATCATCACAATCTCGTGGTTATCAAGGAAGGTGCCAGATTTGCAGCATTTATGGACAGAATGATCGCCGCTGTCCACAACCCCAAGGAGATGGTTCGATGTACATGAATAATCAAACATCGATCCCTACCTCCAACTCGTGGCAAAGACGACCTAAAGCTGTTCATGCTTCATTCTACAACCCGCTGTCCAGAACTCTGATCTCACTAACTTGGCGATTCCATCAGCCTTACAATCGGTTGTGAGGAAGTGGCTGTAGCAGATGGTTCATGAATACAGATCACACACTGATTATGCCCCCATCTCTACACCTTCTAAAACACTTAAAAATCAAGATGATTTATGTGTTCCTAGTGTATATAAGAACTTGACTTCAGTTTATCATCTCTACAATGCTAGTCAAGTCTTTGTGGAATTTTTCATTGCTTCTTTTCAGGTGAAGGATCTAAGCATGGGGGTCTGGTTGCTTTAAGGCTGAAATAAGGATGACCTGAATGAGTGGCCAATACCCAATCCCAAAGTTGTTGCTTTCTACATTACTTACCCTGATACCAAAACCACCATATGTCAATGCCATCAACGGCTTGAGCATCCTTCTTCCATTACTTTAAAATTAGTTATTTCCAGATTTTCTTTATCTTGTTTCGATATTTTTCTACTATCTTTCCTTTCAATGATTGCCAACTTAATAAAACTCAAAAGCTTCCATTTCATCAAAGTTCTATTATATCCTCTAAGCCTCTCGACTATATCTTCAGTGATGTTTGACAATCTCCTATTCTCTCAACTCATAACTTCAAGCATTACCTTCTACTTGTTGACCACTTCACTCGGTGTTCATGGTTGTTTCCATTGAAAGCCAAATCCGAAGTTAAAGTGATTTTCCTCAAATTCAAACCAAGTTCCAAACGAAAATCCAAAATCTCTACTCTGATAATGGTGGAGAGTACCTAACTCTACGTCACTTTCTCTCCACTCATAGAACCACTCATTTAACCACACCACACCACACCCCCCCCCCCCCCAAGAATAATGATTTGTTCGAAAGGAAACATCACCATGTTGATACTGGCTTATAACTGTTATCTTCAGCCAACATGCCCCTAACCTACTAGTCTTTAGCCTTTGCAACATCAATCTTCCTCATAACAAGATTACCAACAACTGACCTGTCCAACATCTCAACTTACCAAAAAATTTTTAACCTATCACCAAATTATCAAAATTTTCGTACCTTTGGTTGTGTGTGCTTCCACAGGTTACGACTGTATGTGTCAAATAAACTTGAAAACCAGTCCACACCATGTATTTTGTTGGCTATTCCTTAACTTAAAGTGCTATTTAATGTCTTCATCCAATCACTGGTCGCATATATGTCTCTTTTCATGTTCGTTTCATCGAATCAGAGTACCCATTCCCTTAGCTCATACAGACCATAGAACCAACATAGACCTAACTCTGAATTTTTTCCTACTTCTTCTTTGAACCATCCCTACATCCATTCTTTGAGACACCTTACACCACAAATTCCCATATCCTCGTCACTCGTACAATCGCCTGCGCCAGCTCTGAGCAATCATCCCTTGAACAATGATTCATCACCATTATCATCAACGCAACCACCACTGCTCATGGTGCAACAGTCAACAGTAACTTGGCTTTTTCATCAACATTAACTCCCACTCCATCAGTGGCAGAATGAGGACCTCCTACTGTCAACACAGAAGCAACAATACCTACATGAGAAGCACCACAAGATGATCTGAGACACTCCATAACAACTAGCTCTGGAAACCTTTTTGGGGTTTTTTTTTTGGTTTTTCTTTTTTAATTTTATCTTAAAATCCAAAATTCTTTTTAAACTATTTTCTAATTATTATTTTAAATTCTACAATCTTAACTTTTTTTAAAATCCTACGCCCAACCCTTCAAACCTTAATTCTAAATTTAACCTTACAGATATAAATATCACTTTACTTTAATGAAACATTCATAATTCTAAATTATTTAACCTTATATATATAAATGTCATTTTACTTTAGTGAAACATTTTGGTCATAGTATATGCTATATTTATGGTAAAAAAAAAATAGTTCTATCATAGAGTATTTATCAAATATATAAACTAGGATTTTAGTTTATTGAATTAAAGATTTTCGGTTTTTACTAAATAATAAAATATATATTTCCAGTAACGCCTCACCATAAGAAGCTGCTTAAGTTTCTAACTTTCAGTTTATTCATCAGCACAAACTCAAATAAAGATCTTCTGCATCATCAACACTAAATGTCAAGAAACACAAAAAATAATAAAATGAATAAATAAGAAAACATAAATCTTTCTATACGATGGGAAAACTCATCAGTGTCACCGCATCTCCTCCTCTCTGTGTCCGATCAAAGGTCCTCTGTTTCTCACTTGTCTACTTACTCACCACACTTTCCCTGTTTCTCTACGTCTCTCTCTCAAGAAACCAATGCATCTTTCGATACTCACCGTTCGATCCGATCCAAACAAAAATATTCTCGTTTCCTTCTTCTTACGGTGAACACAAATACGCTCTTCCTACTCATAGATCTTCTTGCTCTTCCCCTGTTTTCTTCTCAGGTATTTATTTACCAATATGTGGTTTTTCTTTATCTTCAGGATCTTACATTATGGGTTATTGTCGGGTAATGATTTGGATATTGTATTTGCTGTTTGATGTGAATAAGATTACTGGACAGTGTTGAATGAGATACGTAGTATCTGCAGAGAGTCATCATCATCTGAAACTTTGAGATACATTCACGGCAAAAGCGAAACTTTCGGTGGAAACTTGAGTACCCAGAAGAGATTTTCTTACTTTAATCATTCGAACAACGACGTCGAAGTTCCATGTGGTTTCTTCAGAGATTTCCCGATCAGCAACTCCGGTAAGATATCATTCGTTGTTTTTAGAAAGAAAAAAAAAGATATTCGTTAACCGGGCTTAATCACCTGTTTTGTTAATTACAAAATGTAAAACACCGAGTAAACAGGAGAAAAATAGGATCATAACTGTATATAATTAATCATTTTCTTTTACATTTTCTTGTATTTATATTAGATATTTTTCATTCAAGCATGTATTAAAGTTTCTAAAATAGTGATTAGCTCACAAGCATCTCTTATTTATTACTACTTTATGTTTATCACTATAAAAAAAATTCTCACTACAATTTCTATTGGTATTTGACTATTTTCCTGTGCTTTGGTAGATAGAGCTGAGATGGATAAATGTGAACTAGTAGTTGCATCAGCCATTTTCAACGACCATGATAAAATCAGACAACCAGTGGGACTTGGAGTTAAAACCCTAGAAACCGTTTGTTTCTACATGTTCATCGACAACAAAACCCTAAACTCTCTCTTCCAACACAATGTCATCTCTAAAAACAATCCAAAAGACTACAGAATTGGCGCGTGGAGAATCATCAAAATATCAGAGTCATTTAATCTATACCCTAATCCGGCTATGAACGGGGTTATACCAAAGTATCTAATACACAGATTGTTTCCAAACTCAAAGTTCAGTATATGGATCGACGCAAAGATCCAGCTCATGATTGATCCGCTACTTTTGATTCATTCCATGTTGGTGATTCCTGAGGTCGATATTGCGATATCTAAGCACCCCTTCTTTGTAAATACAATAGAGGAGGCTATGGCTACTGCACGGTGGAAGAAATGGGGAGATGTTGATGGGCTAAGGATGCAAATGGAGACTTATTGTGAGCATGGTTTAAAGCCTTGGAGTTCTCATAAGCTGCCGTATCCCACAGGTAATAAAATCTTCCCTAAGTAGTTGTATTTGTCCAATATTTAGGAAGATTAGGAGATGTCAAAAAAGGAAGACTACGAAAAAATTGTAATAGAATAATCTCAAAGTGTAGTTGTCAGTTTTCGTACATATATAATATAACCCATAATTAATTAGATAGTGACTTAATAGTGCAAGCTTATGTTGACAAAGTTTCTTTTTCAAATTAATGCTGGTATGATTTTGTTGGCAAGAAAATGTTGGTATGATTTTAGACTTCAACTTAATGTTTGTAGAAGTTATTTTAACTAAAACCAACTGAAGATTTTATCTATTAAGTGTACTTTCAAATAAAACTATTTTAGTTAAAATCAAATACTCTTTCAAATCAATGCTTTTCTTTATGCATAATTTATAGTTAGAGTACTCTCCACTCTTAAGTGTGTTAATCATCTTAAGGTAATCATCTCTGGGAAAACAGATACCATTCTTTGTCTAGAATGTTGGTGAATTACTTTGCAGTAAAGATTAAAGAGTCATGTTTTGTGCATGAAGGATTTGCTCTAGTTGGTTAGGTTATGTTCTTTGTGTTTGTGGTTTTTCAAAATAGTCACGGATATTATGAAAAGTGAAAGCCATATACCTTCAGTGATTCAATTTAGAGGTCTACCTTCGTCTTTTGGTAACTGATCGATTATTAATAATATTATGTAATTGCTTACAGAGACACATGAATATAGGAAGAAGAAAATAAGATTACAAACAACAAAAACATTTTAGCATAAAATGAATAATAAGTTGGCTTGTAGCCGTACATTTTTATGTTTGTTTATTGTTTGTTGGACATGTTCCTTTAGAAATAAGATAAAATCATAGTTGCATTCAAAGAATCACGGCGTGGTCCCATGAGAATCATATAACAGATCAATGAGAATATCAGATAACTGGAGATAGAAGTGTTATAAATAAGATTAGGTGGGTGAGGGCCCAAAACATCATTTTAAATGCATAGAATTGAAACGAGACTAACTATATATATTTTCGTTTTTCTAATCTATGTATTATATTAATATACTATTTTATAAGTTTACTTTCATTGGATATTAAATTTGATTTCTCATATATATACTGTAAATTACATTTGTTATATTTTGTAATGATCAGGGAATTCAAATTTATTGGTGTTTTCTGTTTCCAAATGACATTTGTTATATTTTGTTTGAATTAGATGTACCAGACAGTGCGATGATACTGAGAAAACATGGAAGACGAAGCAACCTATTCTCGTGCTTCATGTTCAACGAACTAGAAGCGTTTAACCCGAGAGACCAGTTGGCATTTGCGTTTGTGAGGGATCACATAAACCCTATGGTGAAAATGAACATGTTTGAGGTCGAAGTTTTTGAGCAAGTAGTTGTTGAATACAGACACAATCTCAAGAAGATTGAGACATCTTCGTACGAGGACAAAGAAGAAGAGCAGAAACAAGAATCAATGAGAACAATACGGAACAGAAGAAGATGGCTAGATCATGAATCATGGTCTCTCAATAGTAGTAGTTGTGAGAGTTATCTCATGGAGATGTGGGGTGATCACCTTTGATTTTTTTTCTCTTCATGGAGCCGATTTTTTAACTTGTTAACGTTATTTCCACTACAGGTTTTCAAAATTATACAATAAATATACTTAAGACTTTTGAAGTATAGTAGTTTCCAAACCAGAAATCAGTACTAGATAATTATATGGACATACCCGTCTTTAGGAAGTTTAAAAGGGAAATTTGCCAAAATATAACATAACAGTTTATTTGTCCCTATAGTATAAAATCAACCTTAGTTTATCCCTATGATATAATTTTCACAATTCCAAAATTAACCCTTGATTAATCAAATAAAATGCAATTTAAAAGTAGTTTAAATATTAAAAACGTCTTAGGAATAAAAAAAATAAAAAAAAATATAATTTTTGATAGTTAAAAATAATACAACAAAAGCCCCAATTTTTTTTCCTAACCCTAGATCTAACTGTTTTTTTCCGCCTATAGCTTACTAGATTTTTTTGATTTTTTTTACAAGAAAATCACAGGTACACGTTTTAGGAAACTAAGATTTCCAAATATTTTTAGAATATTTTGTAACTGAATTTTCAGAAGTATAGTTATTTTTATCCGTAGAATGCAGATCTATACTCTGTAGATAACAAATAATTAATTCTTAAGAAGATTCTACCACAAATAGACTTTTGAGCTGTGTCTAGATTATGTATTCGTAAAAACTTTAGAATTTCTCATAAAAATAGAAGCTGCATTCAGAATAATAGAATGAGTAGACTTCACATTCCTTGTAATTAGAATCATATTTCAAAGTAGATTATTGATTCTAACAAAAATAGAATAACTTGTTTAATCTAGAATTTAGTTTCCACCATGCCACTTTTTAGAACAACTTGTTTAATTTGTTAAAAAAATTAAAATTTAGAACATAATTAAAATTTTTAATTTAACAAATTTTAGAACCGAAAAGTACCAGTATGTTTCTAAATATACACATACTGGTATTTCTAAATATACACATATACACATACTGGTATTTTTCGGTTTCCACCATGCCACTTTTTAGAACAACTCGATGAATTTAATTTGTTTAATGTAGAATTTAGATTCCACAAAAATAGAATAACTTGTTTAATCTAGAATTTAGTTTCTATAGAACATAATTAAAAAAAATTAATTTAACAAGTTTTAGAACCGAAAAATACCAGTATGTGTATATGGGTATTTCATCGATTGTTTCTATTTTTATAATTTGTTTAATTGGTAAAACTATTTATTTTATTAAATTTGATAAATAGAAAGGATAAATGAGGCAAAAATGGACAAAAAAATCTATACTATACTAAAAGGAGGATATAATCAACATTCAGCCTATCCACGTAGGATTAAAAATTTGGCCAATAAAAACAAGTTATTTTGCCACGTCAAAAGAGCTATCGCAGAGTAAAGACGAAAACCTCAATCACCAAACATGCTTCGTCTTCCTAATTCTCACGGAAGTAAATCCACCGTCTGTTATCATCCCTTTGGTTTCTCTTCTCTAATGTCATAAACCCATTAATAATGAGTCGCAAAACCTCATTCTTTACTGCAACAATCAAACGTGGCGAAACTCTTTCTATTCCTTCTGCTTTTAGCTACTCCTCTTCACCACATTAGCAGTAACCAAATAATCGCAGCAATCGATGGCAAACAAAACTGTGAATCTTTTTCGTTCTGGTGATTTTCAGTTATGAAGAATGTTTTGTTTAGCTCTTTTAATTTTCATCTAACATTCTAAAGTATTTTATGTTTTGTATTTGTATTTGATTCTTGGATCTGGTCTGAGTCGCGCTGCTACTCTCCACCACCTGGCTTTAACCATTGAATCCATCGTCATGTCTGTCACTCGCCGGAAAGTCGGAAAACAGGTAGAGATTACTGAATCTACAATATTGTGGTTAGAAATTATAATACTCAGTCTGTGTTCAATTCCTTTGATATATGTGAAATTGATTATAGGATTGGTGTGAATATGGTGCTCGGTTTTTGAGATAGTGTTGGAGAAGTTTTTGCTTGCAATTCGTTTCCATTGTTAACTGTTGATTAAGCTTTGTCCTGTTTATGTTGGATTGTCTTCAAATCCTCTACGTAGGCTTAGATTAAAGTCTTAAACTTTCTAACTCTGCTCTATTTGTCTCAGGTCTGTGCTTTTCTTTCTGGAGGAAGATATGCAAAGAAAGTTGTTGTACCCATTGGACAAATCTAAAGAAAACCCAGAACCAAGAAAAATTACAGAGAGACTGAGGCAAAGATCTATTTGATGTTCTCTCTGATGATGTCATGGTAAAACAACATTGATTCAAAAGTACTCAGCTTAAAGACTTTGTTTTTTTTTTAACACTAAAGACTTTTGTTCTGTGTTATAAAATATGTATTCACATAAAGCCGTGATTTTGTGGAGTATGTTCCAGCAGAGACAGATGCAGGACTTGAAAAGGAAAAGCACAGAGGAACTGAAGGCTTTCGTAGAGATCTCTTGCACAACTTCTCCCAATCATTTAGTTTCTGTGAGGAAAGCTTATTGTTTACTCCTCAATTCATCCCTTGCAGAATACACTGGTTCATCTATTCATTTTCCTCCAGCGAAAGTTTTTGTTTTTTGGTATCATACATTTTAACTTACAAAATTGCTTCTTTTTTTGTCTTTTAGTAGGCTCAGAAGAAGCACAACTGCACAAGTATGATGGTATCTTTGGTTTCACAAAAGAGACCATAAAAAGAAAAGGGGATGAAGATACAAGAAGACATGTAGAAGTCAAAGAAAGGACTTTTGATAAAAGGTAAAAGCGTTTCCTTTGTTTCACAACCTAAAGGTTCAGACTGTTGCAGCATTTTTATACTGTTAAATACCCACTGCATATCATCAAAGTGTATGCAGTCTATAGTGCATGGAGTTATGCCAGATGATATTGCTCGGTTACTGAATCGTGCTTGCTACTACTCAGCTGTGCGCTTCATGGCTTATATCCACCGAGAATATAAGAAAACGTAATACATTTTTCTTTTTTTTGAAGTGCATGTCTCTCTACCTTTATTAGTTGCTAAATACTCATAAGCAAGAAAATTTTTTATTGAGTTTCTGATATTTGTTAGGCGATACTGGTCTTTCCCAAAAAAGAATGGAGAATGAGATGGTAGTTGAAGCTTTTAAGAAACTTCAGAACCCATACGAGGTTGGGATTATGGTTCATCATGTGTATCAGTGCATCAAATTCCTCCATCTCTGATCTCCCTAGCTGTTTCCATTGGGTAGTAAGTCTTGATATTTGTTTGTCTTTTTTTCCATTCACAAGAGAATAGGTGAGTTTGAGAGTTGATTCTTTTGATAATTGCACTCAGAAGGACTTAAACAAGCCACTGATTATTGCAGAGAAAGAGTTAGAGACAGGAGAGGAAGACTAGGAACTGATGCACTCCTTATGTGAGACACTTACCAAGGTAAGTGTTATTGACTTAGTTCGCTTTCTTATCAACGTGGTGGTGGTATTTATCATCTAATTACATCATACTTAGTGGCAGCCAACACCAACATGGAAGTGTTGTTAGAGGTAGTTGAGGCAGAGGCCAAGCTGGTGGTGGCAAAGACAATAAAGGTGGCCTAGCTAAAGATTGTCGTGCTTAAAAGTGGGATTGATAAATGGAATAAAAATCCCTAACATGGTATTAGGAAGAATGTGTAGATAACAATAACTTAAGGTTTTCTACATTTGTGGATCATCAGGTGAGCACGTTCCTGTGTCTAGGAGCAGCCGGAGCTAGATCCATTGTTGCTCAGACTTGCGCATTAATTTTTTTCGTAATTCAATGGCTACAAGAGGTGGCTGGAGGAACAACAGAGGTTGTTTAATTAAGTGTTGCGACTCAAGAGCACCTGACCGATAGCGAGCTTAGGATGTTTGTTGATGTGTGTGGAGAGGAATACAGTTCAAGGCAACTTCAAAGCAATAACGTTTACCCGCATTAGATCATTGTTTCTCTCCGTATTCTTTTTTTGGTAGAGATTTATGTATGAAAAAATGGGAAAGTAAAATGATTCAGAAGAAAATGTACAGTTTTATTTATTCTCAAATGTAACACTACATCATTTTGTAAAGATGTCAAGCATTTATATTGCTAAGTATATTCTTTAGACGAACAGACCCTCTATTTTGGACAGCATCTCCTATGTTCTGGGACACAACCAAACCGAAAACACCACCAAGTAGCACAAAATGTAGAACTATATTTTTAAGATGAAATATCAACAATAAAATAACACATATCACATTAAACACTAGAAAAAGAACAAAAATAAAAAAATAAAACATATCCACAATTAGCTTATAGTCAAATATTTTCTACTCTAATTGCTCACCTAAAATACAATATAATTACCAAAAAAGTAAAATTTATCAAACCCATCTGATATATGCACATACCCAATAATTACATCATCACTTCCATCTAGATTAATAAATCACAAAAATTTCTAAACAACATCACATAACAAATCTATATTAAAAATAACAAACAAAAATAAAATAGGTCTGTTTGTTTATAGCCTAATTAATGGCTATAAGCGAATTAAAAACAATGAAAATTTGGTTGCAAAGAAACACAGAAAGGCAAAAGCTGAACATGGATTGATCATAAAGAAGATATTTATGCATAAAGTTATGAACATACTCCTAAAGAAGATAATCGAATTAATAATCACTGGTAACGAACCAAAATAAATGTGAAAATAAATGATAGAAAACTTTCTTTTCGTAAAAAAATTTTTAGAATCTGTTTTACAATTATTAATAATAATTTTAAAATTTAAAAACACTTCAAATTTAGCATTAAACAAAATATATGTAAGCTTTTGAAGTTTTTTGGCAGACTTTTTGAGGATTGTTCTACAATGAGTAGCAGTCATCAAAACATATTGCAAGCCGCATCAACTCATATTAATTCTAAATACTGCATAAAGTTTCTAATACTGCTACTTAAAACTTCATTGTTAATAAATAGTTCAAGCTCACTGATTTCAAGCAAAAAAATATAAATCTTTCAACATGTACTATGTTTGAATAGTGATGTAATATGTTTTCAGATTTTACACGTGTAATACATGGTTCATTTCTATCGTAACCAGATAAACTTTATCTATGATTAATAATTTGTTTTCATGATAATTCAATATATAAAATAAAATATATTTGGATCATAACTTAGATTTAACTATTTTTTATTCATTTCACATTTGTTGATCTTTATATATGTATTTTTAGATAGTAAAAATGATAAATTGTCAGTTTTACTCTTTTCTAATTCAATATATGATATATTATTATAGCAAAGGATGCAATATATGTGCGTTATTATATTAAATACATTTATACTTGTGTAACCCCGGGCGTAGCCCGGGTAAAATCTCTAGTTATATTAAAAAGACAAACAGACTGTTTTTGTTCTATTTTGGCAAATTCCTTCAGAGGAGTACAAACTAAGTAGAATATAGTTAGCTTAGTTGACTAGAGCCGGTATTAATTACATGATTTGACGATAAAACTGAAATGTTATTTTGCAATGGTTAGGCTCACCAAACGAAAGTTTGAAGTGTATACGATAATTCTCATTATACATTGCATTTTGTATTTTTATTTGCTTGTTAAAAGAAATTTGGTTTTAAAAAGATAAATTAGGTTTAAGTTCACACATCTTAGATTTCTTATATGACACATTTTACAAGTTGAATATTAATATGTAGAAAATAACTACTCTACAAAAAAAAATTGAATTTCGAGCACTCAATGATTGTAAATTGATTCAAATTATGAAAACAAAAATGGCAGAGAAACAATACCAGACGTAAAGAAAGAAAGAAAACATAAACATTATTACATAAGTTTACTTTTAGCTTACGAGAGCAGGAAAATAAAAGCTCAACTATACCGTTGACAGATCATTTCTTCTATTCCTCGAAAGCAGATACAGGAAAAGAACGTGACAAACCCGAGGGACCAGCAAAAGTAATTTTGGTCGGATCTTGGTCATCAACAAAAATTTCAGAGATGGTAACCCAAATCAAAAGCTCTTTGCTCTTGACTCCGGTAAGACTACGCATCCTACGGTTCTCAACGAAAGCAGTAACCTCTGAATCGTACGATACGTTTTTGCCGATGCTTTTAAACTTGTGCTGAACCTTGTTCTTCATCTTGATCCAGAAATAACCGGTTGATTTGTTGAAACCGATCTCGGTCATTGTGTCTAAAGGGAGAAGTCCTTTAGGTAGATTCATGTTCGATAAGATCTCGTGAGCTTTTTGCTTGCAGATTGATACGCCATTGAAGATCTCTGCTCCTTTTCTTTGATCTGATTTGGTTTCTTGAGACGACATTAGATTATATGATGTGACTTTGATTAGTTTCTCTTATATAGGTTCTTGAATCTGTGAGATTGTCAGAAGTAAATTACGAAATTAGCCTGTGGAAGAGGAATGGTGAGGGTGTGAAGTTCAGGACAAAATAGTAATGGTGATTATGCTACGGAACAGACGTGCGTACTACGTAGGTTGGTAGTGTGACGCATGCACGTTGGGTTCGTGGAATCTCTTTTCAACTCGTGAAAATTCGAAGGTTGAATAAAATATTATTATATTATAAATATTTTTTCCACGTTAAAATAGTTTTTTTTGGTTATTTATTAATATATCAAAAATCTTGTTTTTAGACTAGGGAAGTGGTATTATTGTTGAAAAACGGAGTGGCTTTTATACTTTTCAGTGTTTTTTTGGGTGAAAATGTTTGTCGGAATGACTGGATGTTAGACTTAGACGTGATGTAGATGTAGTTTTATGAGCACTTTGAATTAGTTTATTTAGTTATCAAAATCAGAGCTGTTGTGAATAAGAAATGAAATCTAAACTATGTGACTTGAAAAACTGGTAAAACTTTTAAATTTGAATAAATATAAAAGTAACAAATATTTGACATTTTAACTTTGTGTAAAATTCTCTTGTGTATATAGTGGATAAATACTAACAAGATTTAAAAGTTTAGGATACACTACTGTGTATAGGAGAGAAGTTATCATGCCGGGTTTGAGTCTCAAAACAAATGGTCAATGTGACGTGGTAGACCAATTCCTCATCCGGCATCTGCTCAAAGTAACCACCACTCACGAAGTTTGATCAGTTTCCCGTCTGTTGTATTGTGTGGTTTCTTTTTGATATAAGAATAGAAAGGTGAAACATGTATGTAATTTATGAGAGCCGAGAGATGTGTGGGATTTGGGTTAGCTTTTGACATCTACAAGTCCTCTCTTGGTATTCTAAGCGTTCGTGTTCTTATTAATTGTTAATGTTAAGTTTAGTTGAATGGAAAATCTAATCCATTTAATGACTTCATCGTGATTTGCATTTATAATCCAAATGGAGATTCTAGGTATCTCAGCCTTAGTTATATGATAATTGTTTTTTGTTTCTTTTCTTTATACTAGCCTTACTGATTTCTCTATGGGCAAAATACAAAATCATGTAAGACCAATCAAAACATCTATCAGGAAGGCAGAGACAACTCTTAACCGCGTCATTGATAAGCAAATCACTTTCATTTCTGGACCATACTTTGCTCAGCTTCAGTAATCTCTAAATCCCAAAATTTTTGCAATCAATTTCGTTTCTTACATCTCTTGTAGTAGATGCAGACACAACTTAAAAGGTATGATATTACAAATAGATACTTTGGTCTCCCAAGAGTTTCTCTTCTCCCACTACACTACTTTTGAGTTCGAATATAAGGAAATTACTTCTTCAGGTGCATTTCTTCATGATGGATCAAATGATATGAACTTTTCCGTCGCTGATCATCACTTTGTTATCATCTTGCAGTTTCTGCACAGAGTCCTCAATAGGGTAAGCAATGGGGAACAAACTGCATGAACAAAAACAAAGAATAAATAAGCTATTTCTTATTATGATATACCTCTAATAGAGCCATAATCTCATCTGCAGAGTAACGAGAAGCTCCAACTCCATTGTTGTTCACTACAGTCTCTATATCTGCAATAGAAATGTCGTCAAGCCTGTTTGTCCTCATGTGCTGCCCAAACACTCGCTCAAAAGCCTCAATCCTTGCTGCAGAGACCGTGCCACTAAATTGCTCTGCGGGAGGTTCGTCTACATCCATTGGATCCGCTGTTTCACTGAATGAAGAAGCAAAAAGAGAGAAAAAGAACAATGTGTAAGGAGGGTGAGGATAGCTGTGATACGGGTTTTCAAGGAAGAAACTAAATGAGCTACCTTTCGGCATTTGCAGAGACATTCTCTTGTTCATTATCATTACTCCTGCGTTGATTGCCTCTTGGTGTTCTTTCTTGTTCAGTTTGTTCCCTTTGACGTTCTTCTTGCTCGCGTTCATCCATCTCTGTCAGTTCTTGATGATATATTGCAAAGTTCATAAGCTTCAAGGCAGCCTCTGCGTCGGCTTTAGTAACCTTTCCAATAATATCATTTTAAGAGTGAAACTTAGTATGAGGACAAAATTTTGAGTTGGTTTGTTACCTTTCTGCTTAACTTCATTTTGGCATGTGCCGTAGCAAGACGGATTATTGTCTCTAGAGTTCTTGCTGTTATAGGAAGTGTACCTCCAGTCTACAGAGATGTGGATGGTCATGTCAAACACAAGTTCCTCAGACGAAAACACAGCACTCAGTACCAAGGTTTACGTTGTGAAATAATTTACCTTGGTATCAGAACCTGCATTTCTGAGATCTGCATATGCTTCTGCAATACGTTCAGATGCCTAAAAATTCAATAACGAAAGAGAGATTTAAGTCGAACAGCTTAATAGATATAAAATATGTAAATTTGCTAAGTTCAGTGTCGCACTTCATCAGTGAGCTCTGGCTGAATTCGATGCTTGGCATAGTGAATGTACTTCTTCAGGAACTTAATCGTAAGAGTTTTCTCATTGGTTTGGCCTCTTTTCTTCTTCTTCCCATGCAGCATTCGGTTATACTTAACAAACACTTCACTTTCACCATCGTCATCTCTCCCGTACGGCAAGTTCCCGTCTGGTCCTGCCTCACCTATAGTTTACACAAAAGCAAGAGATGTTTCAAGTCACTGATTGGGAAATGTTTAGTACACCTGAGAAGTATGATGTGTATGCTACTACCTCTATCGTTTTGGTAACGATGCATGCGCAAGACGTGTTCCGATATCATGCTATCAATACCAGCATCCATTTGATCCAACACAATGAACAGCAGATCAAAACGAGAGAGCAATGAGTCTGGAAGTCCAATGTTCTTTGTTGGCGTCAATGATCTGTCATACTGCAGGCACAAGAGTAGGTCATTATAACAAGGGGTCAACATATCAGGATGAGTTATATGCAAACTTACGGTTCCATATATGGGATTTGCTGCTGCAACCACACTGCACCTAGCATTTAGTGATGCATGGATACCGGCTTTGGCGATTGTTACAGTCTGTTGCTCCATCACTTCGTGTATAGCAACTCGGTCCTGATCGTTCATCTTATCAAACTCGTCAATGCACACAATACCTTTATCAGCCAGGACCATTGCACCAGCTTCTAGTCTTCGTTCCCCTGATTAAAAAAAAAGAGAATTGATTTTTCATGAGACCGCACTTTGAACTGTTTCTAATTTTGATTTGAAGTTTTAAGGTAAGGCTTTAATGTGATTTTACCTGTTTCTTGGTCAGACGTAACAGCAGCAGTTAACCCAACACCGGAAGAACCACGGCCTGTAGTTGATATCGCCAATGGTGCAATATTCATTATTGCTCTCAGAAGTTGAGATTTGGCAACAGATGGATCACCAACCATCATCATGTTGATGTCCCTGAAATGCAAAAATGTTTTGGTTCACAGAAATTCAGAAACAGTCATACCAGTGAACTGAAGCTAACATTAGTATCTAAGCATGAGCTTACCCTCTTAAGTGGGTTCCGTTCTTGAGGTTCTTTTCCATACCGCCAAGCATGAGTAGTATAACTGCTTTCTTTATCCAAGCGTGCCCATAAATAGAAGGTGCTAAAGAACGAGAAAGAAGATCAAATGCATCATCTCTTGCTGCAATCTTTTTAATCTCCTGCAAGTCTCGCGGGGTGTAGATAGGTGCGTTTGCCTCTTTGTTGAGCAGAGATATATTATTGGCTATGAGGATAGTCCTACACAGAAAGACCTCGGTCAATATAACCACAGTGAAAAGACCATCTTGAACTTAAGAGGTTGCAAGAAAACACGCACCTAAAGACTCCATTTACGCTACCCTTGCTTTTGCCTGGAAGAGCTTTGTAAATGCCAACAACAGCCACTCTATCTCCTGGCTTGCAAGAGTCAACCAAGTCATCCTCAGCGATGACATCCACACTTCGAGGAAGCTGACCAGGAGCAGCGTTTTCAGGAACTTCTTGAATTGACATGGTCTGGTGATCTTTGTATTTACACAATCCATACTCAGTCACCAATAAGTTACCATTATCATCCTGAAAAAACCAAAAAAAAAAAACAGTAACAAGCAAATCTTCCAGCAATTAAAAAAGGTAAATAAACAAAGACCATGTAATTTACCCTTGTAGGATAGACAGAGCCAGTGGGTAAACCAGCGTGGGACGTTATGTCTCGGTACTCTCGATTGGTAAACTCACCGGTAGAAGGACAAAAATGTACGCTTTTAACAACCTTTGGCCTCACAAGAGAGCCTGAAAGCAAAACATGTGTCAGAGATAATTAACTAATCAATGCAGCAGAAGAGTAGTAAAGTGAAAGGGGGTTACATTTGGTGACAATGCCCTCAACACAGACCAAAGATCCAATAAACTCAGAGAGGAGCTCTCTTGGTGTGACACGGCGAGAGACGAAATGACCTTCGAAGCCAACAAGGACTTGCTCTCCTTCTTTCAAGTATTTAGGATCAATGTTGCGTGTAGCTTCAGTGGCTGCGTCGCAAAAGGACTGCATATACTCTATTGGATTCTTCAGTATCCTATACGCAAAGCAAAGCAATACACTTCAATTCACAAAAACCCTTACAAAAACTGGCGAATTAATCGAAAATCCTCACCTAGAGGAAGATTCAGATTCGCGGAAGTGAGTGTGAATGTCAGATACATTGACGATGAGACGGTGGCGCTTGTTCTGTACCAGGGACTTGATTTCATCCATGTAGATCTACACAAAGAACCAAAAACTCACAGTTACACGAACAGAAGATTGAGATGGCTCGTGAGAGAGAAAGAGAGAGGGAGTTACGTTTTCGAGGAACTGGATGAAATCTCGCTTGTGGCGAAGCCTCGTCTCCTCCGGCACATCCATTTCTTCCCAAAATCTCTTTCCTTCGTCGTCTTCCTTTGAACACTTGACAGAGATAATGTGTGGCGGGATGTTGTGTGGTGGGACTTGTTCCCTTTTTGGCGGGAAGAGTTGAGCCGTTTTGGGCTACCTAAATTGGGCCTTTCTTTACGCTCTTTTTAACCTCATTATCACTGTTGTCAGCCTCCTTAGCTATGGATTTAGCCCATTAACGGAGCTTCTGACCAATATTTATATAAGCTCAATTTTAATTTTAATATTTGTATAATATCTTATTAAAACATAATATAATACTTAATCATATAATAGTATATATACCATATAATTATTTTAAATATTTAAATTGTTATACTTTGTAATCTATTTGAAGAATTTGGATTTTGATATCAAACTTTGAAATTAATTTAAGATTAGAAAACAAAAAATCTGGATTTGAATTGGCATTTTAGATCCAGATTTGTTGTACTTAATGGTGATGATATATATTTTCCAGTAAATATAACTTTTGAAAAAAAAATACTATGAGAGAAAAATAAAATTCAAAAAGTCTTGAAAATTGTATTCTAAACTATCAAAGTGTGAAAATATAACATTTTCAATTTCGGTGTTCAAAAGTTAGTACTTCAAACCATGAAACTAGTTTTGTTAACAACTTATCTTTTGAAATTAATTTAATTGTTTGCCACATCAAAAAATATTACTGAATATGTTCCTTTGTAAGCAAAGCGTTGATGACATGGTGTTTTTATATTGAAAATAGCTAAAATAACTAAAAGAAATAAATATAAATAAACTATCAATGTTCTGTGTCAAAAAAAATTCGGTATGAATATAAAACACTATCAGCCAACTCTTTAATTAACGCATCAATTGTAGTTGGTGTTGACGCCATTTTTGCTTGGGGACAGAAGACGGAAGAATGAGAGAGACGAAGAGAGAGGAGAGCACGGCGAGAGAGAGAGACGACGAGATAGGAGAGCACCGCGAGAGAGACGAGAGAACATCGAGAGCACACGAGAGTTTAAAGTTTTGTTTCTCTTTTTTGGACTTTGATCTATTTCTAAATAAAAAATATGAACTAATTGCAAAAATCTTTTAATGATTAAATTAATGAATAGGAAGCACAAGAGACGAACACAGGAGAGATTAAAGTTTCGTTTTTCCTTTGTTTTTTTTGGGAAAACAGGAAAATGAAACATTTTAAACTTTTATTTGTCACAATAGAACTTTTGATACTTAGGACAATTTTAGACATATTTTACCTTTTCTTTTATGGAAAAAATAGTAAACTAAATTTTCAAAATGTTAGAGAATATGAAAACTATTGGAAACATAAGTATGACAATATATATGTTGAAATTTTTTTTTTTTAAGTGGGATCATATTTTATTTTATTTTCTAGCTAAAGTTAGAATATTTATTCTGGTTATCTACGTAGCCTAGAAATCCGATACTAAGTTTTATACATAAATATATCCAGGATATATAACGTAAACTAGATTTTCTTATATATTATAACATATCTATAATTCAAAATTGTTATAATCAAGAAAGATGTCTTTGGTATACCTACAGCTTGATAACGACATATAGCCACAACGAAATGATATACCTTATCCATATTGTGTGCCATAACTAGTTCTACCTTTTACCTTATGTGGCGCTTAAGGAAGAATATGTTTCTCATCTACTCTACTATGTTCTGCGTAAGTTAGGATATATATATATATTCTAGGGAAATCTGGAAAATATGGAAACTTTCATATTCAGTTAAAAATGTTTCATAAATCTAAACTAAACCTTCCCTAAATATCTCATAGAATATATTCTTCCATGTTTTTCTCCTTCTCCCACGATCTTTTCTCTTCGTTCTTTGTGCTTCTCTCTTCTTAATCGACATAATCATCTCTTTTCTCTATCAATACAACATGGTTTTAATCTATGTTAAATATGGTGAATGAATGTCTAGTTGCAGTGACGAGTGGAGTTTCGTGGTAGATAAAGAAAGGCGTGGTCGAATGGTAACATTAGATACTATTACTACATTGAAACAGCTCAAGATCATGGTGTGAGAGGATTATGAGGTGGACCATAATGCCGTTAATGCCGAGTTCAGTTATTCGTTGTTGAATCAAAGAGGGAATCCTCCAATTATTATCACCAATGATCAGCAAGCATCTAATGTTGTGGGCTATGCAAAGAGGGATTCATCTACTACCTTGTGTGTCATGTTCTTTGTTTCTGGTGTAAATCGAAAGGAACGAGTCAATATCGATTTGAATAAGGAGCCTTGTGATTCAAGTAAGGATGAACAAGTTCCTGAGATAAATCGAGCAGAGTTTGTGAAACCGTCAAAGAAGTCTTGTGATAGAAGGAATGATCATGTCGCTGCGGATGGTTGCGGTGATGCTGCTTTAAGGAGTGAAAACATTGGAGATTGTCAAAACAATGGAGAAAGTGAAAAGAATGGTCGAGCTTGGAGAGGAGATTTCGTGAAGAAGGATCAAATTTTTGGAAGTAAATGGGTTTTGAAGGCAACAATGGAAATTTTGGCGATGAAGAATAATTTCGATTACACTATTTTCAAATCTATAAGAAAATGGTAGTATATTCGATGTAAGGATGCATTGTGCAACTGGACTGTGCGTGCAGAAGGTATAGATGGATCTACATATTTCATGATCAACCAGTGCGAGAGAAGACATTCATGTGATCATAGGTTTTTTTTATTGAGAACAAATGACGGTAATAATTTCTTATAGATCCTTGTCATCGATTCAATGTTAAAAATTGATCACCAATGATATATCAAGAAACCATTGCTGTCTATATTTCTAAACCGCTAGTGATGAGATGATGATATGTCAAAAACCCAAACAAGCTAATTTTTTTTTTGTCACTGACATAAACAAATTCTCAAGATTCTGCAAATCAAAACCGGTAACTCTGTATCCATGTAAACGACAAAAGACGATGGCTTCTTGGCACTGTGTGCAAGACAATCTACCCATGTATTATATGTTTTGCGTACATGAATGATGCTTGAGTTATTGAAACTTTCTTTCAGGATCTTGATATTTTCTGAATAACTTGTACAAGCTTGTCATTTTTCTGGTTCTGAAACCATTTTCACCAATTGAGAACAGTCAATTGCAAATGTGACCTAAAACTGACATAAATTCCGCATACATTCCATTGCCCAAATAAGCGCTTCCATTTCTAAGTGAAGGAGTGACAGACTCACCTTCGTAATCCTTGCGCCCATCAAACCCTCAAAATTTTCCAAAGTATGGAATGATTGGTAGGTTAGTGACTTCGACCTTTGTATTTTGGAGAACCTTTTGTGTCAATGAAACATGTGCTTTAGTCCACAATAGAGACTCTATTTCTGCCAATTTTAAAGTGTCACTGGGATCAATATCTATATCTCTATGTATTATTTTGTATACTTTAATTTACTTTTTTGCATTATCATTTACATTTTCGATTTGTCTTTTTCACGCTTATACTGATCACAAAAGTTAAATGTTTGATTACAAAAAGAGATGAGATAAACTAAGAGTTGTTTACCATATAAGACACTTTTGTGTTTGTTTTAACGTGGAGAGACACTTCCAGCATTTGAGATACTTTATTTGAACAGCTGGCAATTTTTGGACCATTTTGCCCCCAAACGCTGCAACTTTATTATTCATGGTTAGCTGAAAGTAACTAATTATTTCTGGTTAGCTGAAATATGGTGATGTTGGTTCGGTTATTAAAATTAAAGCAGATTGATATATGGGAAGGCGTGTAATAATCTTAGGACCACATTTAAAAATTTGTAAAGAGATCTAACGGTTGGGGCTGGTGTAGCAGGTTTTGTTTGGTTTGACTAGGAGAGGTGATGAGCTAAATGTATAGGAAATTGGACTTTAGTATTAGCCGTCGGATAGGAAAGAGAAAGTAAATCTAGTGGCTTGTATAACATGTACTTGTTTTTTTCAAAAAAAAAAAAGATTTGAAAATAGTTTTTTTCTCTAATAACTCTCTTTCTAGTTTCCAACGAATTAGAAGTTTTTTAAAAAGTTTTTTTTTGTTCCCAACAGATTTTACTTATTATAATCTCATATTTTGATATAAAAATTGATTATAATTTTTTTTCTTCTATGTTTTGAGATCCATGTATATATTTATTTTCATATCTTAATATTTAAAAATTTTAAAATTGAATTAAATGGACAAATATCGTGGACAATATGTTGGACAATACGTTGTGGACGGTAAAATTTGAACAAATGAATTGTGGACAGTGTAGTCTGAACGAAAGAGTTGTGGATAATGCATATTGAATGAATGAGTTATGGATGGTGTGTGTCAAAGAACAAAAATAGTAATACCCGAGCATAAAGATGTGGATAGTTTAAAATGTGGATGCGTATAAAAAATAGATTTGTGGACAAAAAAAAAATTAGGATGCATATATTCCTCGACAAATAAGATGTGGATGAGAAATAAAATTTGGATACAAAAGGGTTGGAGAGCACAATCAAAATTTTTGGGGGCGAATGTGAAAGTAAGTTAGCACTATTTAGAAGTTTGGGATCTAAATCGAAGTAATGCAAAATTGTGAGGACCACAAGTGCAAATAATCAAAATATGATCTTGACCGATTGTGAACCTCAATCAATTGCAGGAGCAGACCCGGAGTGCTCGATCCGATGTTCTCGACTCCGAGTTTCAGTCCTTCATCCCGTGAGCATGGATTGAGCTTTTTGAGAAGGTCGGTTCGCTCGAGGAACTTATTGTGGCTGCAACTGTGATTCCAACGACGGCGGGGAGCTACAATTGTGATTCCGACGACGGCGGAGCTGCAAAGGGGAGCTGCAATTGTGATTCAGACGATTGGGATTCCGACCAAAGGGGAGCTGCAACGTGGCTGTGGATTCCAGTGAAAGTTTGTTAACTTTGAATCTCTGGTAAAGAAGACGACGGCGGATGAGAGACAACGGCTCTTGAGACCATATATGTGTGGTGGAGGAGGTTTCTGTTTAGTTTAGTTTCTGATTGCAATGGCTCAAAACGATTGTGATTTGCGTTTGTGCGGGGTTAGGGTTATCAGATGTCGTTCTTTATTTTGAACACGTGTCTGTTTAGTTTCGACAATGAAAAATGAGAAATGAGAAAATAAAGCTCGGTCTAGTTTAGGGTTATTAAAGTCTTTAGCTACAAAGAATGTGTATGGCAAGTCCAATGTGTCTTCAACTGTAATTGCCTAATTGGAAACTCATAAAGTGTCTATGAGAGTAAATTTCTCATAAACTAAACCCTCCCATATCCAAGCCAGCGGACAATACAAACAATCATGGAAACATAAGCTGACACAATCAAAAAAATTCCGGAGCCAAACTACAACATATTAAGTAATACTAACTTAGAGTTCATAGAAAAAGCAGAGCTAAAATCAATCAGCAAGACACCTTGTCAGAGACAACACCAAGATTGGAAAGGAGTTGAAAAAGAGGCAAAGCATCTATCGTCGAATTATTGGAGAAGGCCACATGCATGAACTACTTCTAATGCTCTGGAACTTACTATGAGCCACGAGTTCAACCGCAATAAACCATCAAAGGGAGCCGAAACAACTTTAATATTCGAACACCCATGGCCAGATGCAAGAAAGACGAAAGCTCCTTTTTCCTTTAGAACGAGCCAGAGACTCCATAAATAAAGAGTTACACTGAAGAATCTGTTCTCAAGCATGCAAACTAAGGAAAAGCGAACTCTCCAAGTAAGGTGAAACTGTATCTGAAGGTTTTTGTAACATCGTCGGCCAGAAACTGGATCTAAAGGTTTTTGTTCTGGAGAGAAGGGAGAGCTATTTGGAGGAGAGAGAATAGTATGAACGTAATGCTTGATGGACTTGGTTGTTAAAATCTCCAGTTACACATTTTCGACATGTCTAACAAAGATGAAAACCCCTAATTGGGTTTCATTCCGACACTAATACCATTTGCTACATGATTCTTGGTTCTGTTTATAAAATTTGGCAAACATAAAACGAACTAAAGATACAACATTCCGTACACAGATTGTAGAAGCAAAATCTGGATTCTCTACACCTCAATGACCAATAAGAGTTGAGCAAAAATTAACAATGACCAATAAGAACAAAAAGCTGAAAGGAAGAAAGCGCTCAACTTGTGAACCAAGAAGCTGCGAAGAAGATGATGGTGGTGATCTAACAGATGGACCAGAGGATCTAAAGGGTCTGAGGAAATCAGGGTTTGAAGGCAGAGAAAGCGACCACTGAGTTATGTCCACCGAACCCAAACGAGTTTGATATGGCTGCAACCAAAGAAGAAATACAGTCACTATCAGAGAAACCATTGTCGGTTTAAGACAATGACAAGAAGGCCGGTCAGTCACTTACCAACATTCATCTCATGCTGCTTCTTCTCGTTTGCGACCGTATCAAAGTCCACTGCTGGTTCTGGGTTCTACAATGACAAACAGAGAGTTAATAATGATCTAAAACAAAGAAAGCCACGAGAAATAGAGAGATAATACGTACAAATTGGTTGATAGAGGGATGCAGCCATCCCGTGTTGATAGCCTTCACGGTGGCAATGGCTTCAAGACCTCCAGCTGCACCGAGGCAGTGACCTATCATAGACTATAACATGCATTTTAACAGAACTATCACTATAGGGGAAATGCAAAACAAACCAATAACAAGAAATAGCAGTATTAAGTAGATGGAGACGAACCTTGGTGGCATTGATTTTGATCCCTGAAGTGCTTTTGAATACCTTTTTAATGGCATTAATCTCAGCAAGATCACCAGCCAGTGTGGAAGTTGCATGTGCATTGATGTAATTTACCTGGAAAAGGAACGTTCAGACAATCAGCAATAAAACTTCGGTAATAAACTGTAGCAAACTTTGTTACAAACAGCCATAAAATGTTTTCTCACCTCCTCAGGTGATACACCAGCATCTTCAAGGCAGCTCTCAATGCATGAAGACACACCAAGCCCATCAGCTCTTGGATCAGTCATATGATGAGCATCGCAGTTAACAGCGCCTCCAAGATACTCTGCTACAATTGGAGCACCACGTTTCATCGCATGTTCCAAGCTTTCCATCACCTATCAGAGCATAGAATAAATCAATACAATCCATGGAAACAACATCTCACATGTATGAGAGTACATACCAGAACACCAGCTCCTTCACCCATGACAAACCCATCTCTCTGTTTATCCCACGGCCTTGAAGCCGTCTGAGGATCATCATTTCTCTGTGAAAGCGCCCTACAAGCAACAAAACCTCCCAAGCCAATAGGAATAATAGCAGCCTCAGTTCCACCAGCAATCATCATATCAGCTTCACCACGGCGAATATGGTTTGCAGCAGCGTAAAAGCAGTAGTTAGACGTGGCACAAGCCGTCGAAATCGAGTAATTTGGACCCATAAGACCAAGATCAATCGCCAACAAAGCAGAACCCATGTTTGTAATAGCATACGGAATAAAGAAAGGAGAAATCCTCCTGTGACCTTTCTCAATAAGAGCTTGAACACCGTCTGAAAACACAGTCAAGCCACCCATACCAGTCCCAACTAGTACTCCAGCTTTCTGCTTATCAATCTAAAACAAGTTGAAAACTTTGGTTAAACCCATGAAAGATAAATCAACCTCATGCCTAACGATATGAACTTTGAACTGAATCAGTCTTAACGTTTTGAACTTTGATCAATGAGAGTACCGTGTTAAGCTTATCAATTTACAAGAACACCCACAAGTTGAAAACTTGGTTAAACCCATCAAAGATAAACCAAGCCCATGACTAAAAATACAAACTTTAAACTGAACCAGTCTTAAAGATTTGAACTTTGATCAATTTACAAGAACACCCACAAGTTGAAACCTTTTGTTATACCCATCAAAGATAAACCAAACCTCATGACTAAAGATATGAACTTTAAACTGAACGAGTCTTATAATTTTGAACTTTGATCAATCTACAAGAACACCCACAAGTTGAAAACTTTGTTTAAACCCATCAAAGATAAACCAACCTCATGAGTAAAGATACAAACTTTAAACTGAATCAGTCTTAAAAATTTAAACTTTGATCAATCTACAAGAACACCCACAAGTTGAAAACTTTAGTTAAACCCATCACACCCTCATGACTAAAGATACAAACTTTAAACTGGATCAATCTCAAATTTTCGAACTTTGATATAATCTAAAGAGAGTAGTACCGTGTTAAGCTTATCACCACCAAGCCCAGCACTCTCAAGAGCCTTCTTCCCAGCGACAATGCAGTACTTCAAGCAATCATCAAGCCTCCGCTCATTCTTCCCATCAATGTAACCCTCTGAGCTGAACCCACGGATCTGTCCACCGAATCGGGTCGGGAACTTGGAGGCGTCGAACCGATCAATCAAGCTGATTCCACTCTCGCCGGAGAGCAGCTTCTCGTAGTAAGCGTCGACGTCGTTTCCAAACACGGAGACGAGACCCATTCCGGTGATTACGACCCGTTTCTTCGGGTCTGTTTCGCGTTTGGGGGCGGAGACGGCGGAGGATGATGCGGAGATGAATGAGCGTCTTCTCGTGGGCTGTCTCGCATTGGTGGTGATGTGGTGAGATTGGCGATTTGAGGGTCTTAGGAGTGGGTTTGGTGGAGAGGCGCGGAGAGATGAAGGGTGAAGAGCTTGCATGGCGGATCCAAAGAGAGAGAGGCGATAAGTACGATGTTTGTGTGAAATGGTGTGTGTGTGTGTGTGTGTGTGAGATGAGCTTTTGTGGAAAGAGGTTTTGGAGTTCGTCAGATTTGAGCAGCAGTTGATATTTAACTCAATTAATATTTACAACTATTTTAATTAGTTTTCTTTTAAAGTCCCTTGATATTTATAACTATTTTAGTTTTAGTCATAAAGTTATACTATCCTTACAATTTGGTCTTCAGAGCTGATACTTGATACTAAGCAAACTTTTGCATATGACTACTAAAATTTTAAAATTAATATATAAAAGCATATGCAATAAAAATAGTTTTTAAAATTAATTAATTTTTAGCTAAATTGTCTATATTTTTCAAAATCTCAAGATCGGTCATGTATATATTGTGTTAGTTCTACACATAAAAAAAATAGAATTGATACTAAAATCAAACAGAGATCAACTATTTGGAAAGTGTGTGGGGTTTAGGTTAAGAAATTTTTTTATAGATCGAAGTTTTTTTTCTTCTTCTGTTTATGAATATTTAAATGAGTATAGGAGAAATAAGAAAAGATTGTAGTTTTTTTTTTTTTTTTACTTAGAAAAGAAAAGATTGTAGTTCTTCTCTTAGCTTTCTATTATGTTTTTTTTTCTTAAAGCATTCTGTTATGTTATTTTGAGTGTGAAATTATTTCCTTGGGCCGAAGTAGGGATGCACTTATGTTTCTCCACTCGACCGGCCACTCTCCGAGATTTTCTTGTTCCTAATATTAGATAAATTAAAGTAACGTGTGGAATAGTCCGTCCATACTGGATTAGTATATTGGCAGAGTCCTCTTTTACCATATTACCATGTGTCTATCACATACTGGAGGTGATAATGAATCTACAAAACTGGTGTCGAACTCTCGTGTACTAGATAAGAGAGATTAGGCCACTTGGCTGAATTATCTAAAAGCCCCTAAATTCTTACTGTTGTTCCCTTTTAGCCTCATAGTTTTATTTGCTCTTAGCCTCCCTCGTAAAATTAACATTTCAAAGTTGAGCATGAATTTTCAAAATGTTACTATCTTTTAGTTTGAAAACACTTAAAAAAATTTTAAAGTTCAAAACGTATAAACAAAATAGCGTAAAGAGTAATAAGGTAACAAGTAACCATAAACCAAATACTCAATGCAAATGTAGGTGAACTGATACTCACGTGGAAGCATTAATCTTATATATATACTCAATACGACAATGAAAGGTGTACCGAATAGATAGACATTAATTCTTCAACACCCATGTTCTATTTTCTTTATCAAAACCCAGCTTATCGTATAAAGTCTTCCAACGCGTTAATGTGCCTACTTGCTTGAATGATAACGTACAATTTTCATCATTCATGATAGCAAGTTGGTCTAGGTTTCTATTCTTTCACTAATGCAAACATTGTCTTTGCGTTTTCTATCAACATATTAATTGTTTAGTATCATTTTCAAATTTCCATAGACTATTGTTGCCATATGCGAACGTCAATGCTATAAACTTAAACGCCAAACACATGTAAAGCTAGTTTAGATTTTTAAAAATAGAGACAAGCGTTCATTTTGAGGGAAAAAAAATCTATGCTAAAAATAAAACGTATGCATAGATATAAAAAGCAAACACAAGCAATCAATCGCAAATCTTGTTGTGATTGGTGTGCATTTCTCACTTTAGAAAAGACATATAAGACAAGGATGTATTAGTCCTTGAGAGTTGACAAAAAAAATATTAGTTCTTGAGATCATATATACATATCTATAAACATTCTAGAGAGGGTAATTGTCAATGCTTACCAAATACAACTCTAGACTGACTATTGGACTATTTCCACATTTCTTTGTATCAGTCAATCATACAATGCAATATCATGCCGCCAGAAAAGACTATGGAACTATTGAGATTTTGCTTGGTTTTGATCATCACATGAGGACTATAAAATTATTTGTCGGAACTTCATTAGTAAATTCGATTACACAAACTAGTTCCCTTAATCTAGCCGATCATAATGTAATTCTGAACCTATATCATTTCCTCAACTTTCAAATAAGACCATTATGAATTTTGCTTGCATTGCACGAAATAAGATTCCAAAGCATTTCATAAAGTTCAGTAGCATGGTCGAGCCTATTTAAAAATACATGTTAAATGTTCTCTATTTTTCAAATAAGCAAGAAATTACTAACTACTTTACACGATAACAGGTAATCAACTACTTTTACAGACAACTTCCGTTAACATGATGATGATAAATTTGCAAATTCAGTATATTACAGAAACAATTAATCTTCACATCGTCAGTTCTATCTACTGAACGACGGTATCATTGGTTTTCTTACGTTACCAGTATTTATTGTCCAGAAAACTTGAGAGGTTGTGTCTGATTTTCTACAGGTTTCCAGCTGTTAAACTTTGAAAGGTGTAAAAATCAGGATTTTGAGGTTTTAAGAATTAAACGTTAGATTTTTCTGTTGTATTTTTTACTTGTTTCAGGGTTTGTTTAAGATCATTTTCTGTTTGTCCGCTATAAGAAGAATGTAATTTCAAGTTACAGAACTTTAATATAAAATTTAACATTTAGCCTAAAAATTACACTTAGATTAATTACATTAACAGGTCAAAAACTATAAAAATCAGATACGAATAATTTTTGGGTATTGTATTGGAAGAATTTAGAATTTTACACATGAGCTAAAGAGTACAAAAAAGACATTGTTGACGTTCAAAAAAACGAAAAAAAAAAAACTAACGTGTTAAAATCTGCAACCGCAACAGAGAAAGAAGAAAGCAAGCTTAGAAACCAAAACCATTCCTTCAATGATAGACATGATTCTGTATCTCAAAGTTTCGAGAAACGACATCTTCAGATTCAGTCTCTTCCACTTTAGCCCTCCAAGTCCCGAAAATTTCAACCTCGTCCTTTCTTTCCTTGTCTTAAATATCGAAAAGGTACCTTTTCTCATCATCTTTGATCTTGAAATCCTTTCGAAATCGAACATAACAGAGCGAGAGAGAGGAAGTAGGTATATAATGTGTTGCTTATGGTTTGTTGTTATAAAGTCTTCGCAGACGAACAAATGAGTTTTATACAAGCCCAAAGCCAGGGTGTATTGGTAATTAATAGTCGTTGATTTGAAGCGTGTTTCAATATTCCAATTTCCAATGATCAACGTAGGTGTGCTGACGCGAAACCACTCTGTTTCTTTTCCAGAAGAATTTTCGTGGATGTATCGTTATCTGTTTCTATATATAGTGTAGTTATCTTTTATAAATATTTTATACGTATATCTATAGTTCTATACAATATATAGTTTAAGAGAGTTTAATGTCAAGTGATTATCCTATTTCTAAGTGATATCCCCTATATATTATTTGAAAAACATTACAACATTTTTTGTAGGCACGTGTCATCACTAGAATGATTCTTAGAATCCTTAGAGAAATAGGTTGGTCCATTTAAATATATAATAAGTTTTTTATTAAATCCCAATAAATACATTATTAATGTGCTTCATTATTTCCTTAAATAAGATTACAGAATTGCCTAATGTCGCTAAAGTATATATGACAATTAATGATTTTGAATAATAAAGATTTGATAAAAATAAGTATGTATCCCCTATACATTAAAAGAGAAGTCACTTTAGTGATTTCTAATGACGTGTTGCTCATAGGTGAAGTTTCAAAAAAATTGTTATAATTTAATTGGTCGATTGTTTTTAATTTTTATTTATTTAAATTAGATCTAAAAATTTAAGGTAAGTCTAAAAATATTTAACATCACTTGCCTTATAATCTAAAAAATATTACAAATAACAATTTATGGCAACTAAATCTCGAAATTATAGAAAGATTAATAATGTTATATTTTATTACTTTTAATATTTATAAACTATAAAATATAATGCACAATTTTTATATAAGATAATTATAATAGTTTTATATTCTACTTGATGAATTGTATTCGAATATAATTATATAATAACTATTTTAAATATTACAAAATCTAAACATATTTATTAATATGATTTTTAAATTATTTATCGTCGTTTACAGAATAAATTTATCAGAATTTTAAAATTATTTATATAATATTATAAATTATTTATAAAAATATAAATCCTACTATATATTGATTGAGAAGTCACATAAGTGATTTTTTATTACGTGTTGATCATAAATAAACTCTTTAAATTGTTATAATTTGATTGACTGATGATTTTTAATTTTATTTATTATAATTATATCTAAAAGGAAAGGATAATTCAATTACCATTTTTCAAATAATCTACATAATATTAGAAATAATTATTTATGGTAACTAATTGTTGAAAATATGAAAGAGTAATAATGCGATCAATATTTTTATATATTTATAAATTACATAAAATAATACACAAAAGTGTTTATTTGAATTGATATAATGATTTTATATTCGTATAGAAAGAATTATATTTGTATATAAAGTATCATAATAACTATTAATGTCTAATAATTCAATGCATGCTTTATGAATCATTTATAAAATTATAAATACATTTATAAATTATAAATATATTTATAATTATAAATACATTTATAAATTATAAATACATTTATAAATTATAAATACATTTATAAAATTATAAATACATTTATAAAAATCAGACGTTTTAAATTATTATATGAGGTTCTAAGTCATTTCTAGAAGCTTATACATTAATTTTTAAAATGTATTTTGAAAATGTATCCTCCTATTACAATAATTTGAATTTTTTTCATTTTAATGGTAAAATTTCTCAACTATGTTTACTTAGTGTAGAAACCCCTAAACTAAATATTTACTGGTAGTAATAGTAATTATGACTTATCAAAGTTTAATTTATTAAATAAAGTTAGTTTAGGGGGTTTTTCGTTAAATACTTAGTTTGAGAGTTTTTGCCCAAAACAAACTTAGTTGGGGGGGGGAGGGGTTTTAACGTTAAAATTCCTTATTTTTTTCTTTTTATCTATTATTTAAATCCTTATAGTGGGATTTGTTTTATCAAAAACCAGTTTTAATCAACTGACGAGATATCTTCTTTCCTAATATCATGCATTTAATATTTAAATATATATATATATATATATATATATATTTGAGTTATCAAAATTATGTATATATTATAACTAGAATATTTTTAAAAATTTATTAGAAGATATTTTATCTCATAGCTGAATTAAATTTTATTAGAGGATATTATATCTCATTGCTTCTCTTGGAAACTAAGTCATTTAGAAACTTAAACTAATTTGCTATATAAATATCGCACCGCCTATATTAGTTTCACGCATCTATCTTTTAAGTTTTCATATGTTTTTGATCGTTATAATTTAAATTCTACTTTTGTGATCTTGTGCATGTGTATGATAATCAATAAGTAATTCATAGACGGAAACACCATTACTGGTAATTTTATGGGGGGATTTTTCTTCTCCGTTTATTTTTGTTTTCTTCCTCTCCATTTTGTATCTCTATCTATATTTTTGCATCAGTAGTGATTCAACTAACAAAAAGAGACGACTCTGTTTATCCTGTAACTGATCATCCCTTTCGAAAAAGGTAATTCTTTTTTTTTATAAAGTTAAATCACATATCAAGAATATAATATAAGATATGTATGCTAATCAAGTGTAATTTATTTATTGTGCGTGATCCTCTTCGGTACGTCTGAGAGCCAAATATAATCTCAAAGCTTTTTAAAAACTTTGAAACTCATTGATGTTGTCCTATCAATTATATAATTTGTTATCTTTAAATATTTTTGTTAGAATTACCTAGTTATAATTATATTTGTTTAAGTTTAAGCTACTAAAATAAATTAAACAATCATAGTAACCATATAATAAAAATTAAAAAAATTATTTATATATTATATTTTGAATTTTAAAAAACGAGTATAAATTACTAAAACTGTTAAAAGTTTCACATTCAAATTTTGGTGATCTATGATTTAAAACTTTTGTTATGACATGATACAAATAATTAAAAAGTAATATAAGTTGAAAGTCTCATTTAATAAGTATCAAAAATAAAAGATCTATAAATATATGTATCATTTTAAATTAAACTATATGCCATATAAAAATACATAAATATCTTAATTTTGAAATTTACTTTGAAAATTTTTTTGATAAAAAATTTGAAAAAATATTGACAACTTAATTTCTTAAAATATTATAAATTACTTAAACCATTAATCCCACAGTGAAAATTTTGTTATCACTAATTTAGACTTTTTGCTATAACAGATACAAATGATAAAAAATAAATATGAGCAAAAAGCATCATCTAATAAATATTAATGTTAAAATATATCATATATATGTTACTATCATTTAAATTTAATTATATATCATATCAAATAGAAATTTTTTTTTGATTTATAAAATTTATTTATATATTCGCACCAATTTAATTATATAAGTAGGTGATAATGATTTTTTAATTATTCAATATATATTTATTATTTCATAATATGTTATAAACATATAATATATAAAATAATTTATATATATAATGTTCATCCCGCGCAAGGCGCGGATCTTAACCTAGTATAAGTTATTCATGTATACGTATATTCTTTGTTCCAAATATATATATATATATACTTGGTGTTTTGTCCGTACTTATATACATATAGTTTTTGTTTCAAATATATATATACTAGGTGTTTTGTCCATACTTGTAAGCTTAATAATTTTAAAAATAAATTGTAAAAAGATATATTATCAATTCAAAACCATGAGAATAAGTTATATTCATACTTTTGAAATATTTAATAATTAATTAAATATTAATTTTTATATATGATAAAAATTATTTATGTAAAATATATTTGATTATGTAAACTAAACTTAAAAACATTCATATATACATAAAACAATATATATAGATTTATATTTATTTAAAAATAATATGATGTAAAATAGTTTTGGATAATATATAATCTTTTTAAATAATGATGATTTTAAAATTAATGAAATTTGTTTTAAATTATGGGTAATTATATATTAAAAATTTAATCTAATTATTAATTAAAGATAATAAAGACTTTAAACATTCAAAATTTTAACGTGAGAGAAAGAAAAGTCACTACAAATAATAAGATAAATATTTATGAATTTTTTGCCAATTTGTTTTCAGAAATTATCACACTAAGTGGTTTTGACTGTCATAAGAAATTTAAAATAGAATCAGTTTAATATTACTAAACCAAATATAATAAATATATATATATATATATATTATTGAAGTAAATATCATATAAATTTAACTATGATATTATCCTTAGAATTTTTTTAAATTATTCTCAAGATACTGAAAATTTATCATCTAAATCACTAAAAATATTTATTAAAATTAATAATTAAGTTAAAAATATGACTAAACCTAAAATTATGGAGAGCATGACAAATCAACAAATTCACTTCTCAAATAAGAGTATAGACTATGCGATTTTTCCGTATTCATCCACTGGTACAAATATTTAAAACTCAAAATCATAATAATTTACTAGTATTGTTTTTTCTTATAAATTCATCCACTGGTACTAATATACTAAGAAGTCTACTTAAAAGATGTTAGTTTTTGCATTTCACCAGACTTTGAGAAACTTTTAAACTTTTCATAGTAGAATTCACTGGAAGTCTACATTATGTAGACTGCTAGAGAAGTCTACAAAATGTCAGTTTTGCATTTGAACAAAATTTTGAATGCGTTAAATATGTTAGTTTTGTATTTGACTAAAATGTTATAAAGTTGACAAAAAAAGTGTGAACTTCATATTCAGTCAACTAATCTCAGAAAAAAACGTAAACTCCATATGAAGTCTACTATTTTATTTTGAAAAATGCAAAACTAACTTGTCGAAATTGGGAGTTGACTTCAGGCAAACTCTACACATGTGTAGACGTCCATCTCAATCTATTTGTAGAAAGTCAAACTTTGTCAATTGTAAAAACTAACATGTTCTAAAAAATTAAAAAAATAGATTGTAAATGAATTCTACTTTTGAAAGTCAAATCCTGGTTGAAGTTTGGTCAATTGCAAAAACTAACATTTTTAAAATATAGACTAAAAAGAAAGTCTACACATATAAAATCACATTTTTTTGTTAAATACATATAATAATCCTTGGATTTTGCAATTGCAAAAACTAACCCAAATTGTAGACCTACATGACAGCCTACATACGTAAACTGAAAAGAAAGTCTATTATTTTGTAGACTGAATATAAAGTCTACATAGAAAAATCTATAAAAAATGGATTTGTGTATTATTCGTAATGTATTTTCAAGATTTTTTAGTTTGGCAGTGTGTGTTAGTTAATTCTAATGGCCTTGAACGATTTTGAAAATATAATCTTTTATATTTATGATATTATCAACACTTTGGTTTCAGTATCTAGTTAGCTAATAAGTGTAAACGTCTTTGTAAGTCTACTTTGTAATATTATCAAGCATGAAAATTTTCTTCGCTAATTTTGATAATATAAATACGAAAACACATATTTGATATCACTCAAATTATTCTAAGGGGTGAATTACTCTCTCAAATAAGAGGTTCAGTTGTAGTACTTAGGGATCAAATCCACAAAGACTAGGATTACACAGTAGATTTATAGTCTTTGAAATAGGGCTAGACAAATAGTTTTAGCAGTAAATGAAGTGGTGAACAAGGTAGTTGTTCGATTGGTTTGATTTGAGGTTGTTAACAGTTGAGGAAATAGCTAGATTCATGTATTATCTTAGGTGTGATAAGTAAGCAACTTATTTGGATTATTAGGGGTTTATAGATATAAATTGCTCTTGAACTCAAACTTGGGTAAAATCAATTGGAATATCTATATCTAGATCTCGGGTTTCAACTTTCATATATCAATCAAGAGAAAGTGTCGATCGATGATTCTTAAAGAATATCGATCGATACATCTTTCAAAATATCGATCGACACAATAATTGTCGCATCGATCGATGCTTCTTCTAGAAAGCTTTACGAGCGGGTTTGATTAGTGTTCTCTAACTTACCAGACCAACTTTCGTGTGTATCTAGTCAGTTAGATCATACTAGTTTAGTTTCAGGTATTGAGTCAAGTTATTGCTTGTCTCAATTAATCCTAGGATCTAAGTTAAAGTGTGATCAATCCTAAACTTAGCATTAAAAGCAACTAGATGAAGAAATATATTTTAAAACACCCTAGCAAGAGTTCATATTAGCAATACATAAATCAACCTTATGAGAAACCTAAATCTAACAATAAGACTACTCAGACATATTCATAAGAGACATGGTTATGATGGTCTGAATAATACTGCAATAGATAAATAAAAACATAATAGAGTAAAGAAACAAAGGGAGTTCAAGATCTTCCCTCTCTCAAGGTGTACATATGTCTCTCTCCAATCCTAAGCTCTCTCTCTCTAGAATAGTATGAAGCATAGCCGTCGACAATGGCTTAGAAACAGTAAAATATGGTTTTTAGTTGTGCATAGATAATTTGGTAATTTGTGGTAACTTCTGGGACTAAATTAGTCATAAAATATACTCGGCCCACGTTCTGGAAACAATGTCGATCGATGCCAGGGGTTCACCATCGATCGATTTTCCTTCATCTCCTCGACAGGTTCCTCTCGCGAGGCGGACTGACCACTCTTCAGTAAATCGGACATAACGTCTGCTACAGGATGCTCATTGACCTCAAACCGGCGGCACTGGAAAGCTAACTGAAAGCTCTATATTCTGTTAAAAGATGCGATCAATCTAACGGTGGAAAGGTCTTCATCCATAGGTAAACCTCTGACGCGTCTATGCAGCTCTGCACTCAAAAGGCTCCAAAAGACACCATAATCACCACTTTCCTCCAAATCGTCACTGAACCTGTAAACTCTAAATATACTCTATATCGTAGTAATTAGTTATTAAAGCACTTATAAACCATGTCTAAAAGTGGGTAAAATCCATAGCTTGTCAATATTTAAAATCTATATATGTAAATCTTACATTTTTGGGTGGAGAGATAACAACCATGGAAAAAATACCTACAAAATAGGTTAAAATTATTAATAAAACATAGGCAAAAAAATTTAAGTCATATTTTTGTACACTTCCAATGAAGTCTGCTTAAAATTAGTGGTTTAATAGACTTTTTTTCTAGTCTACTAGTTTTATCTTATAAACAGACTTCATTAGAAGTCTACATTGTCTATAATTTTCAGATCTGAAAAAATATGTCTATTTTGAAATGTGAAAAAATAGTTTTAAATAAGAAAAACTTACATTTTTTACAGAAGAAGATGAAAACCATGAATTAGTACATAAAAAAGCAAGATAATATTGTGAAAAAGACATAGCATAAAAAATACAAATTTAAAATCTATAGATCTAAAACTTATATTTTTAGAGAAGATGAAAACCATGAATGATACCTACAAAAACAAGATAATATTGTGAGAAAGACATAGCATAAAAATACACATTTAAAATCTATAGATCTAAAATTTACATTTTTAAAGGAGAAGATGAAAACCATGAATCATAATACCTAAAATAATAAGATAATATTGTGAGAAAGACATGAGAGAGTTTTAGAGAGAAGTGAGATAGAAACTTGTACAGCCATTTCAGAGAGAGATTGTGTAAATTTTATTTATATATGGACATAAAAGTTGTAACTAGGTTAAAATTCTTTTGAATTCTATTTCAGATAAGAGTTATAATTCTTTTGAATTTTACTAAAATTAAAAATTTGGAGTAGACTTTATTGTATCAATTATCAACATATACAAAATATAAAATACTCAACACTGATATGAAAGCCTGCTTAGGGTGAAAGACTATGGGTATGGGTTCGTATTATTGGGTAAGGCCCTCATAACTGCCTGCTTAGGGTGTAAACTTTTGTATTTCCTTTATGCATTTTAATAGAAAGCCCTTTTTCAAAAAAAAAAAACACTAATATGAAAATTTAAATCAATAAAACAAAAAAATATCAATCTAAAATCTAACCCTAAGAATTTAACCTTAAAAGACATAACATGTTACAACCTTTTGTTCTAAACCATAAATATTGTCTAACACATGTTTACCAAATCAATATATATTCTTTTAATTGTTCAATTATATAAAATTTTAATTTCTAAATTTCATATTAACCCTTATATTAGTGATTAATTTAAATTTTCACAAAAAAATATTTTATACATTTTTGAAATCAATTTACAAGATCAGATTACGATGTAGACTTGTTTTGAGGTCTACATATATGTAGACTTTTTTTGTTACATATAGACTTACAAAAGACATAATTGTAAAATAACTTTTTTGGTTTTTTGTTTGGTCAGAATAGATAAATAATACGTTTATTATCCTTTTAGGTTGGCTTTGCATTTGATTGAATATGTGATCTACTTCTATGGTTAGAATCAATATTTGGGTTGGTCTTGGCAAATTTTCCTTATTTGTATTCTCATAAATAAAAATTTACATTCATTTAAATTTAAATAAACTTTCATACTAAATAAAATACTGTATATAAATATAATTCAATAAATTTAAATCAAACAATTTTTATAATAATTTTTTAGTGATAATATATCATACATTTAATAAAATAATTTACAGAGATTTTATTACAAATTAATAACAAAAAAATATAAAAAACGAAAAATTAAATTGAATAATGTCTTATAAAATTTCATATTTAATAAATACAAAATAATAAATTTTATTGTAATTTTCATAAATAATTATTAAGTTTGTTTAAATTTAAAGAGAACTTCAAATTTATTTAATAATGTATAAACATAAAATGTAAGAAACTGACGTCAAATAAATTTATAAATATTTTTTTTTTCAAAACATACCATACAATTAAACAAATATATTACGGATATTTTCTTAAATTCATAACGAAAAGAGTTGAAATAACTCAAAATTAAATTAAAAATATCTTATAAAATTTCATATTTAATAAATATAAAAGAATAAAATTATATAAATGTATATAAATATTAAAATACACTAAAATTTCTCTTATTAAAACAGAAACATTTTCTTGGACCCAACCTTCTTGTATGTTTTTAAATTAAATAAACTCCCATATAATAAATTAATTATGAATACAAAAATAGACTACTATCTAATTTTCCAAACAACACAATAATTAACCTTGTGTCCATACAATATCAAACATTATAATTGACTAAAACATTCAAATAATTTTTAAAATTGAAAAATAAGTATAACATATTTTACAGGTTTAGATACTATTCAATTAAATTTAAGGATTATTTTATTTATATTTTAATAAATAAAAAATACCTTCATTTAAAATTAAATAAAATTTTATACTAAATTAAAAAATTATATAAATCAAATGCGAAAAAGGCATAAAAAATTTTATAATTAAAATTTATTAAAATATATCATACGATTAAATCAAATAGATTACATAGATTTTATGAAACAATTATAACGAATAGAGTTGAGAAAAATTAAAAATTAAATTAAATAATATCTTATACAATTTTATTTTAATAAATAGTAAATAATACATTTTATTATAATTTTAATTAAAAATTACGTTCGTTTAAATTTAGTGTCTGTTATATTTTTTGGAGTATGTTTTAGAGTGTTTTCAGGTTCAAGTACGTTCTAAAGAAGTTTGGTGATTTTGAAGCTTTTTGAGGTGAAGAACTGCACATAGGCGTCAGATGTTTAGCTATAGATGGAGACCTTCCGACAGTGCGATTGAGCCCATCTTTTAACATAAGATAGAGCTTCGAAATTATCTTTCCAATGCCACCATTTTGAGGTCAATCAGCATCCTATAGCATACGTTATGCTTGATTTACTGAACAGTCGTACGTCTGTCTCATGAGAGGAAGCTGTCAAGGAGATGAATGAATGTCGATCTAACGACACAGCCGTGGTGTCAATCGACGGTGGTGCCAGAAGACAGGCCGAGTCTATTTCATTACAGACTTAACCCCATAACCCACCACAAATTATCAGAATGCCTATGGGCGACTCTAAACCCTATTTATGTGTGTTTCTAAGCTATTGTTGATGGCTACGCTTTTTGTACTTTAATTTATTCATATTTTTAGGTCTGGAGAGAAGATCAATTCTCCTTCAGAGTTTAATTGAAACTCATTTAGTTTTATCTTTTATTTTTTTTATCTATTATATTATTTAAACCATGATTTGTGTTATTGCTTGCATGTCTGAGTAATCATACTGTTATATTTAGGAATTTCATGAGCTTATTGTCAAACTGATAAAATCTGTTAGAATTTCTAGGGTAGTTTATTAAATTCTACACCAGAGTAGCTTGTAATACTAGGATCTGGAATAGTTAGAAAAATACGACAATGTGACTGATTGTTTGAACCTAGAATCATATGACAATTGAGAGGCACGAAAGTGCAATTGATTAACAGAACCCGAACCCGGAGTGAATTAGATACCTAGGCGCATACGACAGTTGGTCTAGGGTTTAGTTAAAAAATATCGACTATGCGTTAATGCTTTTCTGAAGAAGCATCGATCGATGCTATGTTCGCACGCGAAAGCTGGAACATAGGACTTAGACATCTGATTAGTAATTGCATGTGAAAGCTGGATTACTTGCTAATTGAATTCGAGTTGTAGAATTGAACCTATAAAACCCTTAGCATCCTTGATTGTAGTACTGAATCTCTTGATAGATAAATCCCTAGATTTGGCGTATCTCCCTTATTGTTTACAAACAATTCAATCAATCAATTGAACAACTACCTTGTTCACTCTATTTTCATTTATTATTGTTTTTCATATTGATTGCCTAGCTTAACCTTGATTTCTAAAGTCTATTATATGCCCACGCTCCCTGTGGATTCGAACCCTAAGTACTACAACAGAATCTTTTATTTGAGAGAATAAAATTTTTCAAAGGATAATTTAAGTGATATCACTAACGTTTAGTTTTTGTGAAAATACTGTTAAATGATAAGTTTCAATTTAGAAATGGATAATTAACAAAATCTGTTAGTCCAAGTCTTATTTTTTTTTTTTTAAATAAAATTCCATTTATCTCCCAAAATAGGGCATCAGAACAGTAGCCGTCCGGTTTACCGGTGAAATGATGAAAGTTAAGTTACAAGTAAAACTAATAAGAGAAGAAACAACAAGAATCTTAGCAAAAAGGAGAGGGGTTGAGGGTGAAAATGAAATCATTCCGATTAGTTTAAAAACAATTCCATACATGTTTTTGTTAGGTCAATTGTTTTTAAACTAATCGGAATGATTTCATTAAAAAATGTATATGAAAATAAAGCTAATGAATATTATGTAGATAATTGAATAAAATTATCATACATTTTGATCAAATAAAACTCTTAATTTTATGTTATAATTGAAATGTATAGACTAGAAGTTTATTTATATGAAGTGTAATTAATATGACATATATGAACACAAAAATTTATTCGTATTTCTATATGTTAGTAACATCAGTTATTTTTGCATGCATTAATTTACAATCTAAAAAAACATTATATAATTTATCTAAGTAATTTAATAATTAAATGATAGCCATTGCATAATATATATATATATAATTATACATTGAAAACAACTACATTGTACAATAAATATAATAAAATAATTATGAAAATGTTGAAAATATATATTATCTGAAGATAAATAATTAACACTATTTATAAATTAAAAATTAAACTGATTATAATATGAACCAAATTATTAGCAAGATAAATTACACAAAAAAATTATGATTAATGTTAATTAAGCCACATCAAATAAATATTACATAACTAAAATCTCTCTTAACCAAAAATATATTTCTTAACACTAAACATCATTCAATTAATTTAATCAATTTAAAATAAATCTGCGATGTTGCGCAGGTCAAAATATTATATTCTTCATTCCATACGCACACCCTATAATATATAGAAATATATAATATATTTCTTACAAGGTACATATTTTAAAATAAAGCTAGTCTAGATGTACCCAAATTTAAAATGTATTATTCATTGTATTAAGTCATTTGTACATTATACATCTATAAATAGAGGATCAAGCATAAAAAAAATGAAAGAAAAGCCTCAAAAATCAGGCATACATAACTATTGACTCTACCTAAAAAAATGGTTCTTACAGATGCTGAGATTCTAGAGATTAAAAGTGAATTCGAACGTGTTATAAAAACATCAGAACTAGATGAAGAGCATATGAAGGTAAGCTTTCATTCTAGTTCACTTTTAACTGTTGTTGTTTACATACAAATGCTTATTCGGATTTTAAAAAATTTAGGATCTAGAAGAGAAGATGACCGAATACCTTGAAAAGGAAAAGCTTGTGGGTAGTTTACTCAACGCTGTGCTAAAGATGATAGACAATTCTGATGTGAAGAAACAGGATTGCTCATCTCCATCAATTCCCTCGGCCTCGGATGACAAGGGAAAGCAGAAGTAGTAGTAGTATTCGTTCTTTCAAAGCTTTTATTGAATAACTAATCTGAGATTTGTGTAATAAAGAAAAGATTTCATTGTCTTTCTGTTTCAAATATGTAGGATTCTCATGATAAACCAATAAGTCTGTTTCTTTTGTTTTTTGGATCCTTCCTATACCTCTCTCTTCATCATTTTAATTTTAAAATAAATTATATTTTGGAAAAATAGCATGCCACACGGATATTCACGCACATGTACACGCCTCCAATTTTTTTCTCACAAACCTTATCTCTCTGAGTCTCACCATAGTTCTTCATTTTGTCTCTCTGGCGCTGATTGTCGCTGTGAGAGGGCTCCATCTTCTCCCACCATGTCCATCTTCCTTTTCGGGGTAAGTTTCTCTCGGTGATGCCATGTCCCCCATTTGTTTCCAGGGGTGGATCCATCACATTATGTAATATAGGGTGTATATTATAAAATATATTTTGATTAGGGACATTTACTTAAATTATAGGTTATTATTGAAGTAATTATAAAATCAGTGTGGCACTTGCCCCACCTAAGGTCTACCTGAGTCTGTCCATGTCTGGTTCATGTTGATAACTCTATCTCTGCAGTCTTGGGTGAGTTTGTTTCAAGAATAGAGATCTCGAAAACGACGAGGGATGGTTCTGTAGTAACAGCAACAATTTCTCCTCCCTCTCTATTTCCGGATTCAAAAAAGTTCTCCCAAATTTAGCAAGGCTTCGTATATCACCGACGAGACCTTTAATGGAACTTTTGGCCATCTAACTGGAAGGCTTATTTGGTGTGGGGTTGGCTTGTGACTCATGTCATATGGGTCTCTTACTGTAGGGTGGAGGGAGCTCCCTCCAAATTCAAGTCTTTTCGACCTCAATTCTTGTTATCTCATCTCCCCTCATTTTTAGATTTGGTGTTGCTTGTTGTCCTGAATTTGATTCTCACTTTAGCAATTACATGTAGAATAATCTATTCATTTTGTTGTGCTTTGCGGTTCACTTTCCTTCAAGAGGAGGTAGTAAGGTTTCAGAGTGGTGATGTTGTTCCTTTCGTTTCGTTTTGTTGTGCTTTGCGGTTCACTTTCCTTCAAGAGGAGGTAGTAAGGTTTCAGAATAATCTATTACATATCTGTCTTAGATGACCAGAACAATGTGACTTAATTTCGTTCAACATGAAGATTGAACCGAGAAACGTGTTTGCAGCCCAAGCCCATCCACTACCACCCGACCACAAGGTTCCGCTCAAAAGAAAACCAGATCTTTGTTTCGGACAAGTGTCCCAACTCAGATTAGTGGGCTTTCTCTGCTTCTTGAGAGAAATTATCAGCATGAAGAATTAATTTCTTGCTTGCTCTATTTGTCGTTTGTTCAGCTTTTCTCTGGTCTCTCCTTCCGTTCCAGTCCCCGCTCTGTCTCTCCTTCCGTTCCAGTCCCCACTCGATCTCTTATTCTAATGCTTCAAGTTTGCATTGCTACTTTTAGGCATGTTAGCTATTTTTTTTTTTTTTTACGTCAAACGGCCATTCGGCATGTTAGCTATTAAGACTAATCAGTGTATATATTACATATATCTCATTCTTTTATATAAGGGATTAAACTTAATGAGTTTTAGATGAACTAAAGGATTTACTATGAATTCTGTTAAACCACTTTGAGTCTCACCTAAAATCATAAAAGATTTTTATTTTTAACTACAAAACTCCACCGAATCACTAGAATATCACCAGAAAACTTATAAAAATCACAACTTAAAATACTTTTAATAACAATAAATTTTAAAGTACTTTAAAATTCAATAACATAGTTTTAAATAATTTTTTTAAAATTAATATTTGAATAACAGTGAATTTATTATTTTTATACAAATCACTTTAAAACCTCATCTGAATACACACCGAAGAATATTTTAAGATAATAGATGTATCATCAAAAAAAAAAAAATCTTAAATCCTAGAGTTAGTAATAACAAAGAACACCAAAACGGTCTTGAGTCACTAAAAACACATACAAACTTCAGCAAAACTAATTAAAAATCACCAAAACTGTTCGTAAACAATTACTATTAAATTACTGTAAGAGTTTGATGTAATTTTACAAATTTCTCAATGTTGATCTTTAAAATTTCAATGTATCTTCTAAAATTAATGGTCCGGGTGTTTCAGGAATCAGCACAACTTCTACGTCGGCCTTTGAGTGCAAATTGGATAATGGATACATAGAGCTCCAGCCTCCCGGTACAACTTTCAAAACCGTAACTGATCCATTTTCCTGAGCGTAAACACACACATACACGCTCTCTTTATACATAATCAGAGATTCAGAGTTCGCTTATATGAAGAACGTGACGACAGAAGCCGATCTGTTCAGCTTCGGGGTCATAATGGGGGCTGTTCGTTTCTCCATTCACGTGAACCATTTGGATGAAGATGAGAGTTTTGTTCGTTTAGGCATTAAAGATACAAGTCATCTGGATGGTTCATCTGAATATATTTTTAAAATTTAGGCTTAATTTTGAAAATCAGCTGGCTAATCCAAATTGGAACCTAATATTATTTTGTCACTCATGTAGATGAGTTTGTCAAATTACAAACTTAAACCTAATATTATTTTGTCACTCATGAAAAACACATTTTTCCACCAAAACTACAAAAAACATTTTTTCGCTAAAACCACAAAATACAGTTTTAGCAAAAATTGTTCTCGTAAAAATGAACTTTCTCACCAAAGCAGATTTTTCCGTCAAAATCACAAAAATGCACTTTCACATCAAAACACGTTTTTTTCCACAAAAACTGCAAAACACATTTTTTCATCAAAACCGCAAAAACGCGTTTTCCTTCCAAAATCGCAAAAACACGTTTTTCCGCCAAAATCGTAAAAACTCAGATTCTTACAAAAACTTATTTTCTCGCCAAAATCGCAAAATGTATTTCCCCACAAAACCGTAAAAGTACGTTTTCCCGCCAGAACCGTAAAATTGCGTTTTTCCGCAAAAACTGCAAAAACATGCTTTCCCGCCAAAACCGCAAAACGCGTTTTCCTGCCAAAACCACAAAAACGTGTTTTCCTGCCAAAACCACAAAAATGTGTTTTCCCGTCAAAACCAATAAAACGTGTTTTCCTGCCAAAACCATAAAAGTGCGGTTTCTAGCCAAAACCATAAAATGTGGTTTCTAGCAAAAACCGTAAAATCACATTTTCCCGCCAAAACCGTAAAAACACTGTTTTTCGCCAAAACCGCAAAAACGCATTTTCTCCCAGAAACTGTAAAATTACATTTTCTCGCCAAAACCGCAAAACACGTTTTTCTATCAAAACCGTAAAAACATGTTTTTTCTGCCAAAATCATAAAATTACGTTTTCTTGTCAAAACTGTAAAAACGCTGGTTCTCGCCAAAACCGTAAAAGCGCATTTTCCCGCTCAAACCGTAAAAACATGGCTTCTCGCCAAAACCGCAAAAATGCATTTTCCCGCCAAAACCATAAAACACGGTTTCCCGCCAAAACCGTAAAAATGCGGTTTCTCGCCAAAACCGCAAAAACGCATTTTCTCGCATCATATGTAAAATTACGTTTTCCCGCCAAAACCGTAAAAACGCGTTTTTCCCGCAAATTCCACTTTGAATTTCTACTTTAAGTTGTTTAGAATTTTATTCAAATTTTAGTTTGTATTATGAGTTATATTAAAAGTTGTAGTTGTAGTTAATTTTAATGCAAATTTAAATAAAAATAAATAAATTAATATGAAATAAAAATTTATAGTTGTCAAAATGCTAATTTTAAAATAATTTAAGTGTAAATATATTTTAGACTAAATAAAAAAATTAGTATGGTTAAAATTAATATCAAACATATGATTAGATCAAAACAAGGGTATATTTGTAATTTGTTTATTACACTCATCTGGATGGAAATGAAAAACAAAGATGAAATTCATCCAAATGGTTCATTTAGATGGCTCATCTGGATAAAGAAACGAACAACTCCTAAAATCTGGATGGATCATCTAGATGGATCATATAGATGGATCAGGAGATGACAGATGGAGAAACAAACAGGCCCATGATGCAGCTAATGAGGAAACAGAGACAGACTTTGCTGACTGATGAAGAAACACAAGACATGACTCTGCATCATTTGGAGATGGAAATGGAGGGATAATTAGGGTTCTTGACTCAAAAATCGAGTCCTATATCGTTTCTCGGGAAAGGCCTGGGGAGATCTGTTGAAGTTTAGTTTCTTCTGGACAAACTCCAAAATATGAATGAGATTCTTACTCATCTAGAGAAACTCAGACGATATCTGTTCCAGATAGTAACGACTAACGAACCATGACCTAGAAGTTTTAGCAACAAGAAACAAAGGGATGGTTTAAGCAATTGGATGCAAATCAACAGGTCCAATTTATTTTTAAACCCGAATAAACCAAACCAAAATCAGCCGGTCCTTGTCTTTCATCAAGTTTTCTGTTTGGTGTTTTTTGGGATGCTTTCCTTTCTTCAATAGGTTTCTTACTTTTCTTAATTTTCAAATTTCAAAAGCATTTCCTATTTTCTGTTATAGGTTTCACCAATATAATCAAGTCCTATATGCTCTGTAATAGACACCTTAGTCTTGTGCTTCTTTCGTTAGCTCTTATACTTGAATTCAGCGTTACGGGTTCTTTACATCGATCCCATGAATTCAAGACATACACAGACGTACAACGTGGGAGATTGGTCTCACACATTCAATGAAGAATCTAACCACACTTTTCTCCACACCGTGGCAGAGAAAGTTTGTGAAGAATGTAAAGACACTTTGCACCGTAGGGTGGCTGATGCTGCTACAATAGAGAAACTTTGTGGAGATTTTCAAACCACTTTACAAACTAGCTTTGATTGTGGTAGCTTTTAGAGCCATAACTGAATCAGAAGTAGCATCCACAACTGAAGTTGGAGAGTGTGGGACAGCCACATTAAAAACCGAATAGGTTACGGCTGATATGATATTTATTTTCAGTAATTTACCCATTTCCACATCAGAAGTACGAGGGACAGTCTTGTGGAGTGAAAAATGTCCTTATCATTGCAATTCCTTCTGCCTCTTTCAACATGATCTCATGCGTGCATGTCTTGAAACATGTCTGGAAACATCAAACATCAGATATATGAATAGGATACAAGTGCATGGGGGCATGAAAACCGGGGAATGCTTAAAGCAACATCCTGATGCGACCACATTCATATGCAACCCAAAAGTTTGTTAGGTTAGGTGGCCGGTCCAGTTTAATTTAAAATTATTGAGATATTTTATGGGCTTTCTGCCATTGTCTCCCCCAGTGTTCGTTTCCTCAGCTAAGATTTTTCTAATATTTTTTTAAGAATGCTTTTTTTGAGAATATTTTTGAGTATTTGTACTCCCTACACACAACTTCTCCTCTATTTGCACCCCATACCCTATTTCCCTTCAATTTTTTCCCCCCATCACTACCATTTTCCCCCAATTCAATGGTATCCCACTCTTTTGAGTATATTGAGCTAATTTGCTCTATTTTTTTTCTAATTTTCTTTTGTTTTTATATCTAAACGCCAAAGTTTTCCTGTGGGGACATATTATTGTTAAGCCTGACATTTTATCACTTAAATTTGATTTGATATGTTATTCATTTCGATTTAATCTAAAATTTTCTGATGTCCGTACTTCTTGTAGTAAAAAATAAAATAAAACTAGCTCTTTTTTCAAAAAAAAAATAAAAAAATAAAATAAAATGAAACTAGTATCCGTTAAAATGAAATAAATTACAAGTACCAAACTTTTAAAAGACGGATATCCTCCGTGCTCCGATAGATATATGAGACATGTATATCTAGACTAAATGTAGAGTTTATATAATTATTATTTTAACATATCATTTGATAAATTTTATTCATATTTTTATTTATAAAATAATAAATTAAGAAAGAAAAATCAAATCTTTATGACGACTATAAGTTTTTCTTAATTTTCGTCTTTTTAACTAGTTTTAAATTATGAAACATATTACGAAAATATTTTTAAGAACAACAGTGTATTATTTTTTTCTACGTTATTTGTGTTAAACAAAGAAGAAATTTTTACCCTCAGAGACACATTTTGTCTTATTAATTTCACTCAGAGTCACATTGTGATACAACACACTTTCTTTATGCTAGGTTTACTAATATAACCCTCAACAAGAAACATCTTTACTTTTTCTTCTAACCAACCAAATTGATTTGCTTTTTTACTTTTTTCTAAAATACAATATTTTTTTTCTCTAACTAATAACCAAACCTTATCTCTTCAATTTATACAAAATCGTGAAAAATTTTTCTCCCCTGACATTTTCTAGATCCAGATGTTGAACTCAGACATGAGAGATTAAAGAGATTGAACCCTAACCTTCTCCATCTGAAATTGTCATTAATACTCTTTTTCACTTTTGTCTTTTCTCGATCTTTTTATCTCAATCTCGGAATCTCAATCTCTATTTCTCAATCTCAGAATCTCGATCTCTATTCCTCGATCTCAATCTCTCCTATGAACAAAATTTAGTCCCGTAAACGATGGAGGTTGCGATGAAGGCCGTGGTGTAGGAAGCAATGGATACCGCAATGGAGGCGGTGGTGGTTATGGAGGTGATGGTGGAAGGCGTGAGTGTGGATACAATGGTGGTGGTTGGTGGAGGTGGCTACTCAAGTGGAGGAGATGGTGGTGGATACAGTGGTAGTGGATACGGTGGAGGAAGCGATGGATACCGCAGTGGAAGCGGTGGTGGTTATGGAGGCTGTGGTGTAAGACGTGAGGGTAGTTACAGTGGTGGTGTAAGTGGCTCCACGCGTCTCCCGTCCACGCATCTCATGTCCACGCGTCTCCCATCCACGCATCTCTCATCCACACATCTTCCGTCCACGCATATTTTTTGTCCACAAAGTTCTTGGCTTTAACGAGATAGCTTTATCTAAATTTTAAAGTTCTTGGCTTGATTGAATTAAATCCACATAAATCCTCAAATTTGAAGACTATTGATGTTGAATTGTTTTTTATTAGTGTTTTCTCTTCTGGTTGTTGATATAATCTTGCGCTGATCTATTAAATTGAACTTTTTTATCAGCAAGATTAAGGTCAGAAACCCGTCCACAATTTGTATATCCACAATTTGTTGATTCAAACAATATTATTCATTCTATATAATCAATATCAACCCGTCCATGATTTGTATATCCACAATTCATTGGTTCAAACGATACCATTCATTCTATATAATCAATATCAACCTGTCCACAATTTGTATATCCACAATTTATTGGTTCAAACGATATCATTCGTTCTATATAATCAATATCATTTATACAAGATGTAGATGTGTATAAGAGATATGTTCGTTAAAATTGTTCGTCCACAACTTGTTTTGTCCACAAACATTTATGTACCTATGTCCACAAATTTTCAAGTATCCATGTCCACAAACATTTTTTCCTTCTCATTAAGGGTAAATTTGTCAAAAAAACGCCTAGGCCCCACCATAAAGTGTGTCAAATGTGGAAAGTGTCTCTCAATGTAAAAGAAAGACAAAAAGTGTCTTTGGGTGTAATCAACTCAACAAAGAATGTGAGATATCTACAGATATTCGTCAGTATATGCAAATATTTACATATTTTCGGATATCCGGATTTTCGAATATTAATATTTTTTCTAAACAAAGAAAATTGAAAAGTTAGATATATGTAATATACAAAGCAAATCACAACTACAAAAAAAAAGATACTTCTGTTTCTTAAATGTGTCACTTTAGCATTTTTTTTTTGTTACATAAAAATATCATTTTAGAATTCCAAAACAGTTTATAGTTATACTTACTTTTACCTTAGTATTAATTTCAAAATTGATTTTATGTAACGGAGGTAGTAGTGTTTTCTCTATGGACACCCAGATTATTGTGTATGAAAGTCAGGTCCATTTTTCTCATGTCTTCATTGTTGACTCCTTTGTGTGTGTCTTATTTTTAAATCAGGGAACGCGTAAGCATAGTATTCGAATAACATTTAATATTTGTTGAATGAGTCAAGGTCAGTTGATAAATTGAAAATTAAGTATGGGTCAAGGTCGTCAAGTAAGCATTAGCACTAGTTTGCGGAAGAATTTAAAATGTTTTTGTTAAATGGGTCAAAAGATCAAGTAAGCATGGTATCTGGAAACACGTTGTCCATATCTCGTATATGGGATGCCTCGATACATACATAAGAATTTATTTTTATTTTTATTTTTATTTCTGACACCATATAATATCAATACTATTAAAAGGAAAAGAGTCTTAAAAAATCTACCTATCAAAGTTGTTTGGACCCTTTTATTCAATTCATTATTTTTTGGTCTTACCTTAAACTTAAACTAACAATATGTTACCATATATTTCTCTAACAATAATTTATTCAATTCCATTATTTATTCAAATACTACTCCTAAATCTTAATCATTACTATTACTATATTTACCATTTTGACTTTTAATTGTAAAAGCATTGAAACTAATGTTTTATATTATCACTTTTATCATATAATATATAATTTAAAGTAAGAGAAGTTACACAACATATATGTATATATTTTAACTTCCTCTTTCTTTTATAATAGCGTAATCATATCATATATAAATTTTCCCACTAAAATCTCAGATTATATACTAAACTTTCAATCGTATATATTTTGATAGATATTTTCATATTTAAAAATGAGTTTTCTAAAAATATTTCATCAACCATGTTTTTGTACAATAACGTTAAAAATCTATATCAAAAGGTTGTTGGACCCGATATGGATGTAATGGGTCCACATCTGTTCGGGTATTTAGGATCTTAAAAAGATTCGAAAAATCTGAAAAATATCTGAAACGATTGTTTTGGTATGAAGATAACATCATCTATCTGATAATATAACGAATGTTAAGATTTATGTTATAGGTATGACCGTCTGAAAACTATAATATACTGTTTCGGACCTTGTGATTGGAGAGATATATATAACTGGTTTTAAGTTACAGGAATACGAGGAATAGGATGAATTTAAAAAAAATGGAATACGAGTAAATGGAACAGTAGCAGTTATAAAAATAAACTAGATTCTGACCCGCCCTCAAAAGGGCGGGTATATATATATATATATATATATATATATATATATATATATATATATATATATATATATATATATATATATATATATATATATATATATATATATATTAAAAATTTAATTTTATATTTATGTTTTTTAAATCATATTTGTGTTTTTCTTTATAATCATATTTGTGTATAAATCTTAATCAAAGACTATTTTATAAAATAATAGCAATTTAAAAAATTGACCCGACATATACTCGGTTCTTTATAATCATATGCATGTATGTCCGTTTCTTTGTAATCATATGCTCGTATGCCCGTGCACTTTCAAAGGACGGATTTATTTCCAAAACAAATCAAATTTATTTGATATAAATTTATATATTTATTATCATTTACATTTAAATGTTACAAAGAAAGTATTATAATTGTGCAGATTATAATATTTTTGACATTTTAACAGAAATAATTTTGATGACGAAATATGTAATTAGGTTTTAATAAAATCATGATATTTTGAATTTTTTAGCATTTTGAATTATTAATATAATATTAATATTCATACTCGGAAAACCAATGTTGAATTTACCTGTAAGTATGAGTCTTGAATCCGATTCAATCCGACCTATATACTCAAAAATATTAATTTATTGTATTTATCTAAATTTTGCTAAATTTTGCTAAATTTAATTTATAATATAATTTTAGATCTTTTCGCGATATTTTCATATTTGATCTGAATCGACGATAAAAATGGTAAATCGAGTATCTACATATAATCCAGCTCAGATTTTGGATTAAATTATAAAATTTCTATTTAAAACTACATAAAATCCGGTTAAAATCCCAACCCGAAAAAACGTAGATAAATCTAATGATCTTTTATTTTTTTAATTTAAACTTAATTTAATTTCATGATAATTATAATTTGTTTATTTAAAGGCGAAATCCTAATTTTATAGATAAATTAGTCAAATAATTTGCATTTCATGAAAATGAAATAAAATTCTAATTATATTTGGTAAATAAAAAATACTTTTTATATTAACTATTTCAATGGTAGATAATATTATACTAATATATTATCTATTTTATTAAAAGGGCAGATTTAGTAAATATAAAGCATAAACTTAGATTTAAAATATTAGTAGTCATAATAGTAAGAATAAAGGTAGATATTAATTCACTGGATAAACTAATGTATAATGTATAAGTAAAGTATTATTTGTGGTTATAACATATATTGTCTGTAACAAAATGTGTAGATGTTTTAAAAAAAGTGATGTAGTTATTATGCAGATTTGAATCAAACGTATATCAATTAATTGTTTATTTGTACACTCTTGTAAACATGGTAGTTATGGATCCTAGAATATAGGAATAAAGGTAAGCAGTTATAAAATATATTGTTTAATTTTTATATATGTTGCATAGGAAAATAATAAATTGGACATAACCTTTTATCAATTGGTCATGTTGCTGTTTTAATAGTACTGATGGAACTAAAATATAAGTATCTATTTAACATGAATGGTAGTTATTTGCAGGAATGTAGTGGAATGAAAATAAATTTATTTTAAATTAAATAAAAACTCTAATTAATATTAAAATCTTATTTTTTTTTTCATTCTTTTCATTTATTACATTCACGAGACTTTTTGTTGCTGAATGTTTTTCAACTACAGTCCATTGCATTCCACATATTTCATTCCATTCTATTCTTTGCAATTTATTTTTAATTCATCTCAAATGGTAACATTTTTGTGGAATCTTCATGAATGACTTATTCCACACAATTCTATTCCAAAATATGTGCATCCAGTTGCAGCCATAATTCTAAACTGCTATGTGATTGGCCATGAAATTGGATGATTCCTAATGGTTGAATTTATAGATGGCTAAATTAAAATTTAAATACTTAAAAAACAGAAATGACATGGTATTGTAATTAATTTCAAAAAATAAGGGCAGAATAAAATTAAAACGTGACAGGTTCGAATCCAACAGGCTGTGGGGATACTTGCGCTTATGTGATGATTGAGTCAGCATCTTAGAGTATTTCCAACCCCACTTCATAATTTACTACAAAATAAAGTAGAAAATAGAGTGATGAAGAAACAAAAAAAATGATTACTCCATAAATAGAATAATATAATTTTTTTTTTCTTCGCTCCATTTTTCACTCCATCTTGCAATAAATTATGGAGTGAGGTTGGAAATTCTCTTAATAGCGCAATAACGTGGGTTTTGTTTATGCTTCATATTCAAATTTCTTTCTCTTTTGTCAACTCCAGATTCAAATTTCTTTTAGCATGAAATGCTATTTCTTAAATCAACTTTCTAAAAGTTTAATAACTAACATGTGAAAAATTATGAGTGAAATCCGGCAGGGTTAACAAAAAAGCATCTAGAGAATCTATTGTTGATCTTTTACAACCGCATACACATTTTGAGTTTGATTGTTTGAACTTTACGGACGACGCTAACATAAACTACCACATATTTGAGTCGGGATAGATTTATTTAGTTTCGTAGAAACATTGTGTTTTATTAAACGGTTCAAAACTAACTCGAAAAGACTACATAACCATGGACTATGATTTGGTTATGTATCTATATAGATCTCCAATGAATATATAATACAAACACAGAGACGTTTAAGCATGTGTACTGAGTGGAAATGCTTTTAGTGAGTTTATAGTTTAAATGCAACTTGATCAAATTATGTTTAAGCTATGAACATTATATATTGCGTCTTGGCCGTTTCACATCCAGGACATGACCCCTCAAATCTATATCTTCTTCCACAATGACATCACTCTCAGAGACAATTTTGATCTTAACTCTCTTCTTATTATCTGGCTTTTCACTAGCAAAACAGAGCAATGAACTAGAAATTAAAGCTTTAAGATCCTTCAAAAATGGCATTCCGAGCGACCCTCTAGGAGCATTGGCAGACTGGACAACCACTGGTCTGGTACGACACTGCAACTGGACCGGAATCACCTGCGATCATACCGGTCATGTTGTCTCCCTTTCCTTTAAGGAGAAGCAACTTCAAGGTGTTCTGTCTCCAGCCATAGCAAACCTCACCTATCTCCAGGTTCTTGATCTCACTTCCAACAATTTTACCGGCCAAATACCGGCTGAAATCGGGAAATTAACCGAGCTAAACAAGATAGTTCTTTACTTAAATTATTTCTCTGGTTCGATTCCTTCTGAGGTTTGGGAACTTAAGAATCTTGCGTCCCTTGATATGAGAAATAATTTGTTGACCGGTAATGTTCCTGAATCAGTATGCAAAACTAGATCGTTGGTATCAGTTAGAATAGGAAGCAATAACTTAACCGGGGAGATACCAAATTGCTTAGGAGATTTGGTTCATCTGGAGGTGTTTGTAGCAGACGTTAACCAATTTAGTGGTTTGATTCCAGTATCAGTTGGTACTTTGGTTAATCTGACGGTGATAGACCTGGGTAGTAACCAATTAACCGGTAAAATACCGAGAGAGATAGGAAATCTCCAGAATTTACAGGTTCTCGGTTTATATAATAACTTGTTGAAAGGAGAGATACCGGCTGAGATAGGAAACTGCACAAGCTTGATCCAACTTGAGCTGTATGGTAACCAGTTAACCGGGAGAATACCAACGGAATTGGGAAATTTGGATAAGCTGGAGTCACTCCGGTTATACAAGAACAAACTAAGTTCTCCGATTCCATCCTCCATGTTTCGGTTAACGCAGTTAACGAATTTGGGATTATCAGGAAACCAGTTGGTTGGACCGATTCCGGAAGAAATCGGTTCATTGAAATCACTGAGAGTCCTTACGCTTCATTCAAACAACTTAACGGGGGAGTTACCACAGTCAATCACAAACTTGAGAAACTTGACAGCGATAACGATGGGGTTCAATTATATAACCGGTAAGCTCCCAGCGAATCTAGGGCTTCTTTCAAATCTTCAGAACCTTTCAGTGCACGACAATCTTCTTACCGGACCAATACCTTCTAGCATAAGTAACTGCACTGGTCTTAAAGTCTTGGACCTGTCTTTTAACCAAATGACTGGCAAGATTCCTAGAGGTTTAGGACGGACAAATCTTACTGCTATTTCTCTTGGGCCGAATCGGTTTACTGGGGAAATTCCAGATGATCTCTTTAACTGCTCAGACGTGGAAGTTCTTAATTTGGAACGGAACAACTTAACCGGAACTCTGAAGCCATTAATAGGGAAGCTTCAGAAACTCAGGATACTGCAAGTATTCTCTAACTCTCTCACTGGAACAATTCCTCGAGAGATTGGGAATCTGAGAGAGTTGATTCTCTTGCAACTTCACACAAATCATTTCGTGGGAAGAATCCCAAGGGAGATATCGAATCTGACTACTGCAGGGGCTTGCGCTGGATAAAAATGAACTCAAAGGTCCAATTCCTGAAGAAATGTTTGGAATGAAGCAACTCTCAGTGCTCGAGCTATCTAACAACAAATTAGCAGGCCCAATTCCTATCTGGTTGGGGAAACTCGAATCCCTTACCTACTTGGGTCTTCATGGTAACCAGTTCAACGGGTCTATCCATGTAAGCCTTAAGTCACTTTCGCATCTCAACACGTTCGATATCTCAGACAATCTTCTCACCGGAACCATCCCTGGGGAGCTGATATCTTCGATGAGAAACTTACAGCTTAATCTCAACTTCTCAAACAATTTATTGAGAGGAACCATCCCCGATGAGCTTGGAAAGCTAGAAATGGTTCAAGAAATCGACTTTTCGAACAACCTCTTTTCTGGGTCTATCCCAAGATCTCTACAGGCCTGCAAAAACGTCTTCTTACTGGATTTCTCGAGGAACAATCTCACAGGTCAGATCCCAGATCAAGTCTTCGAACAAGGAGGCATGGATATGATCAAACGCTTGAACCTTTCAAGAAACAGTCTCTCTGGTGAAATCCCCAAGAGATTTGGAAACAACCTCACACAGTTAGTATCCTTGGATCTCTCTAATAACAATCTCACAGGTGAAATTCCAGAGAGTCTCGCCAATCTTCCGATCCTGAAACATCTCAAACTCGCTTCAAACCACCTCAAAGGCCATGTTCCTGAATCCGGGGTGTTCAAAGACATCAACGCATCTGATCTGATGGGAAACACAGATCTCTGTGGCAGAAAGAAGCCTCTCAAGCCATGTATGATGATGATCAAGAAGAAGTCAAACCACTTCTCAAAGAGAAGTGCAATCATCATGATTGTTCTTGGATCAGCCGCGGTTCTCCTTCTACTACTGCTTCTTGTCGCCCGTTGCAAGAAAAAGACTGAAACCTCATCAGAGTCTCCAATGCCAGACTTGGACTCAGCTCTGAAGCTAAAAAGATTCGACCCGAAAGAGCTGGAACAAGCAACAGATTCTTTCAACAATGCCAACATCATCGGTTCAAGCAGGTTAAGCACAGTGTAGTCAGCTAGAGGATGGTACAGCGATTGCAGTAAAAGTATTGAACCTGAAGCAATTCTCAGCAGAATCAGATAAATGGTTCTACACAGAAGCCAAAACACTGAGCCAACTAAAGCATCGGAACCTGGTGAAGATCTTAGGGTTCGCCTGGGAGAGCGGGAAGATGAAAGCCTTGGCGCTTCCATACATGGAAAAGGGAAGCTTAGAGGATGCGATTCACAACTCTTCTGCATCAATCGGATCCTTCTCAGAGAGAATCGATCTATGTGTTGATATCGCTAGCGGAATCGATTACCTTCATTCTGGATTTGGCTTCCCGATCGTTCACTGCGATCTGAAGCCGGCGAATATACTCCTCGACGGAGATGGTATTGCTCACGTCAGCGATTTCGGAACCGCTCGGATTCTAGGGTTACGTGAAGATGGAAGCGTCACAGCATCTACCTTCCAAGGCACGATTGGATACTTGGCTCCAGGTACAGATTTCAAAACCGTTATTTGATTTATCCACACACTCTTTGGTTAACTGATTAAATTAAATTGTATATATGGTTTATATCGGTTTAGTCAAATTGTAACTAACCGAGTAATCCAAAATATCTTTTCATCTCTAACAAACTTCTTCCTCCTTGTTTCTCTCTTTTGTCCATGATCAGAGTTTGCTTATATGAGAAAGATGACAACGAAAGCCGATGTGTTCAGCTTCGGGATCATGATAATGGAGTTGATGACGAAACGGAGACCAACCTCGTTGGACGATGATGAATCAGGAGTCGTGAGTCTGCGTCAATTGGTGGAGATGGCGATTGGAGATGGATCAGAAGGGATTATTAGGGTTCTTGATTTAGAAATCATGTCGTCTATTGTTTCTCGAGAGGAGGAAGAGGGCATTGAAGATCTGTTGAAGCTGTGTTTGTTATGTACAAGCTATAGACCTGAAGATAGACCGGACATGAATGAGATTCTTACTCATCTAGAGAAACTCAGAGGAAAGAATTCCAGATCGTAACCAACGGGATGGTTTAAGCAATTGATAAAAAATCAACCGGTCCAATCTATTTTTAAACCCAAATAAACCAAACCAAAATCAGCCGGTCCTTGTCTTTCATCAAGTTTTCCTGTTTGGTGTTTTTTAAGATGTTTTCCTTTCTTCGATAGGTTTCTTTCTTTTTCTGAATTTTCTTATTTCAAAAGCTTTTCCTATTTTCTATTATTTCTACTATAGGTTTCACCTATATAAACAATTCCTATACGCTTTGTGATCGACACCTTACTATTTATTTACTACAGACAGCTAGCGTGTGTTACGGGTTCTCTTTGTTTCATTAGTTGGTATCAGATACTTCCCTCAACGATCCCATATGACTTCGAGACATACACAGAAGCACAACGTGGGAGATTGGTCTTGCTTTTTCAATGAAGAACCTTTCTATGCTATTTCCCGTACGCTGGCTGATGCTGATGCATCAGAGAAAGTTTGTGAAGAATGTAAAGACACTTTGCACCGTAGGGTAGCTGGTGCTGCTACAATAGAGAAACTTTTTGAAGACTTTCAAGCCACTTTGCAAACTAGAGTGGCTGATGTAGTACAACAAGTTTGTGAAGAGTTTACAGCCACCTTTGTAACGGCCCGGTTCCTGGCCCATAAAATTTTCCAAAGAATATGGGCTTCTCTACGGTCCATTTGGCAAAAACCTAGGGCTTCCCTTCCCCTCTCCTATAAAAAGAGATGCAGCCTCCCTTTTTGCCTCATCACAAATCTGAAGCGAAGCTCTGCAGAGAACTCCCGGAGGCCGAAAACCCTAGCCGTCGAGCTCTCTCCCCTTCTCTCCTGTGCCGCCTCTCTCTCTTCTCTCTCTCTCCCGCGCGTCGCTCTCTCTCTCTCTCCTCGCCGTCACCCTCTCTCTCTCCTCGCCGTCGCACGCTCTCTCTCTCTCTCCCTCTCGCCGGCGCCGTGAAATGGTGGTGGTGACCAGATCTCAACGTTCTTAAATCCTTGTTTCCAGATCCAGATCCAGATCTAGACTAAGGTGGAGTGTCTCGAACCCAACTTTCTCTCATGATTCTGTATACTCCTTTATGTTGGAGTTAGGTTGTTTAGACCCTGTTTGAGAGTTAGGATGATAGAACAGGATAACTGCTAGGATGATAGATGAGTGAATCATGATGCATAAGAACCTCATACTGTTAACGGGACTTGATGAACTGATCTATGTTGTGGTTGATGAGTGATGCTTGTATGTTTGGATGTTTAGTCCCATGTATGGTTTGTGAATAAAGCTAGGGTGCTAGAAAGAATGAATGCTAAGATGATAGATGACTACTAATTGCTATTGATATGGTAAGTTAAACTTGAGTGCAATGTGTATTGTGTGTGACACCGATAACGGGTGGCGTCTAGTGAGTGAGTCCAAGTACAAGTCTAAGTGAAAAGGGAAAGTAAATGAAAAATGGGAAGGGATAAGTGTAAATGATAAGGATGTGAAAGGATAAGTGAAAGTATAGAAGAATAACGTTAAGGTTAAGCATGGGTGGGATCATATAGAGAGTCTAAGGAAAGTAAGTGGGGTAGTAGTCCACGCTAGGCTACCCATAGGAGATGTGGCCAATCCACATGAATATGGGGTAGTAGTCTAGTTGGGGCTACCCACTGATGAAAAGGGTGAAAAGATGAAAAGGATGAAAAGAGGAAAAGGATGAAAAGATGAAAAAGATGTGCATTGTAGGGTTTTTAGATCATGGTCGGGTAATAGGGAGTTAAAGGTGTCATAGGATTGAGTTGGAATGGGAAGATGAGTCGGTTGAAGTCTAGGGTTTGACGTGTGTGGCAATGAGTGAGATCATTGTATTGATTGATCACTAGGTTGTTAGAAATGAATGGAAGTGAATGTGGAAATTACAGATGACGATAGGAAATGATAAAAATGCATTAACTGATTGTAGTGGCTAGTCAGTCCTAGTTCCCGCATAGAGTAGTATAGAGTGTCATGCGGGCAGGCTGGTCTAGAACCACTTCACTGAGTAACTTGTTGGTCACCCCTCCATTTCCATTTTTTTCCCTGTGCGCAGGACTGTAAGTAGAAGTATATGGATGTGGGTGTGACGGTATTTCAAAGAAGGTTATGCGCTCGTCTCTCGGGACCAGTAACGGGACACGTAGGGTTGTCTAAATGAGTAGACACGTGTCCATAACGCCCCTTCGATAACCCCGGTCGGACGCCGGGGGATCGGGCTGTTACAATTGGTATCAGAGCGGGTTAAGATCCCTTAGTTCTGTCCTAAGGGATCAACATTTCCGACGTTTTAAAAAAAAAAAAAAAAAAAAAATTATTTCGTTATTACTAAGTGTTTTCGGATTGTGAAAGATTATTTGAAAATCCCACGATATCCATACTTCTATTATGGTTCTGATTGAAATTTTATTGCAGGATGTTTTCGCTTGACCATTACGAGTGGAGGATGCCGCGTATGCACTACGGACGGAGGAACACCAGGGAGTATGCCCAAAGGCGTAACTATGACATGGAGGGTAACTTGGTGCTACCCATGTTTACGGATCCTGAAGAGCAGTACAGGGAGTTTCCATTCAGGTACCCGCACGAGCAGACTGTGAGGCATAAGGTGTTGATGCCACATTTCCAGAGGATGGCTATGGAGGAACGTCTACTGCAGGGCAATGCGAGGTTCCAGCTTGCAACCGAAGAGGGGCCCCCGAGGAAGCGTGGCCGTCCATGCAAGCCGCCAAGTGCAGCAGGGGGACCCCCAAGGGTGTTCACCGGGAAGTGCCAGTGTGGAGTGCTGATCAAGAATGCTCAGGAGGACCGATCAGTCGCTGGATACACCGAGGACTTTATCAACCAAGCCAAGCTGTGCAAACCGAAGAATGCAGAGACGTGGTGCGTATGGTATAAGAACGGGCTTCGTAAGGAACTCCAGGCGCAGTTGAGGGATGTTTTGGAGCCCCTGGAGTTCGCGCTAGTGAGGCGGATGGCAGGCTTCGCCATGGAGGCAGAAGAGAAGATTGCAGCCGATGTGGCCGCTCTCTCGAGCATGGAAGGAGGAAACCCGGGTAGGGACGTCGATGGTCATGAGGTGCCGGTCGGGGAACTCGCTAAGGGAAAGCGGGGGCGTCCGCGAAAACCTCCTACAGTGACATGTGATTGTGACGTACTGGTCCAGATGGTTCAGAAGCCACGCAAGGTGAGAGATTACCTGGAGGAGTTCTTGGATACAGCCAAGAGGTGCCAACCGAAGCCAGCCGAGGAGTGGTGTCATCTGTTTAAGGCTGGACTACGTGGAGATATTCGTGAAGAGCTCGTTGGAGTTCTGGAGCCTCTGGAATTTGCATTGGTGAGAAGGATGGCCAACCAAGCACTGCACGCGGAGGAGTGGTTGGCGGAAAGTGAGGCGGCGGCCGAGTATGATCGCGTCGCAGAGGGCGATGAAGACCTTGGATCCGAGACCCGCTGCCCCTCGCCATGTCAATGTGGCTAGACGAGATACTAGGGACGATTCGTAGGAGTAGGACACGTGTTTCGCTATTGGTTTTATTTCATTTATTGGTTATTGGAGTTGGTGTTCTTTCCATTCGTTACGGCATTCTGTGTTTTGTGCAGATGTGCTGGGTTTTCTCTTACAAACTATTGTAGTCCTACTCCTTTTATTTATGACATTCATTCGTTGGTTTTAAAGATTCCAGTAGAGTTATCATGCTTTGTATGCCTCCCTTGATTGTTGTGTGAATGTGTGAATTCATTTCGGTAACGAACGATTGGTCTGAAAGATGTGGGCTTTGGAATTCGGGGACGAATTCCGATTAACGGGGGAGGATTGTAACGGCCCGGTTCCTGGCCCATAAAATTTCCCAAAGAATATGGGCTTCTCTACGGCCCATTTGGCAAAAACCTAGGGCTTCCCTTCCCCTCTCCTATAAAAAGAGATGCAGCCTCCCTTTTTGCCTCATCACAAATCTGAAGCGAAGCTCTGCAGAGAACTCCCGGAGGCCGAAAACCCTAGCCGTCGAGCTCTCTCCCCTTCTCTCCTGCGCCGCCTCTCTCTCTTCTCTCTCTCTCCCGCGCGTCGCTCTCTCTCTCTCCTCGCCGTCACCCTCTCTCTCTCCTCGCCGTCGCACGCTCTCTCTCTCTCTCCCTCTCGCCGGCGCCGTGAAATGGTGGTGGTGACCAGATCTCAACCTTCTTAAATCCTTGTTTCCAGATCCAGATCCAGATCTAGACTAAGGTGGAGTGTCTCGAACCCAACTTTCTCTCATGATTCTGTATACTCCTTTATGTTGGAGTTAGGTTGTTTAGACCCTGTTTGAGAGTTAGGATGATAGAACAGGATAACTGCTAGGATGATAGATGAGTGAATCATGATGCATAAGAACCTCATACTGTTAACGGGACTTGATGAACTGATCTATGTTGTGGTTGATGAGTGATGCTTGTATGTTTGGATGTTTAGTCCCATGTATGGTTTGTGAATAAAGCTAGGGTGCTAGAAAGAATGAATGCTAAGATGATAGATGACTACTAATTGCTATTGATATGGTAAGTGAAACTTGAGTGCAATGTGTATTGTGTGTGACACCGATAACGGGTGGCGTCTAGTGAGTGAGTCCAAGTACAAGTCTAAGTGAAAAGGGAAAGTAAATGAAAAATGGGAAGGGATAAGTGTAAATGATAAGGATGTGAAAGGATAAGTGAAAGTATAGAAGAATAACGTTAAGGTTAAGCATGGGTGGGATCATATAGAGAGTCTAAGGAAAGTAAGTGGGGTAGTAGTCCACGCTAGGCTACCCATAGGAGATGTGGCCAATCCACATGAATATGGGGTAGTAGTCTAGTTGGGGCTACCCACTGATGAAAAGGATGAAAAGATGAAAAGGATGAAAAGAGGAAAAGGATGAAAAGATGAAAAAGATGTGCATTGTAGGGTTTTTAGATCATGGTCGGGTAACAGGGAGTTAAAGGTGTCATAGGATTGAGTTGGAATGGGAAGATGAGTCGGTTGAAGTCTAGGGTTTGACGTGTGTGGCAATGAGTGAGATCATTGTATTGATTGATCACTAGGTTGTTAGAAATGAATGGAAGTGAATGTGGAAATTACAGATGACGATAGGAAATGATAAAAATGCATTAACTGATTGTAGTGGCTAGTCAGTCCTAGTTCCCGCATAGAGTAGTATAGAGTGTCATGCGGGCAGGCTGGTCTAGAACCACTTCACTGAGTAACTTGTTGCTCACCCCTCCATTTCCATTTTTTTCCCTGTGCGCAGGACTGTAAGTAGAAGTATATGGATGTGGGTGTGACGGTATTTCAAAGAAGGTTATGCGCTCGTCTCTCGGGACCAGTAACGGGACACGTAGGGTTGTCTAAATGAGTAGACACGTGTCCATAACGCCCCTTCGATAACCCCGGTCGGACGCCGGGGGATCGGGCTGTTACAACCTTACCCCATATGGTTGCATCAGCCAACAGAGCTGACCACGACGTTCCAACTGTTTCTCAAGATCGCAAGGACCCTCCTCTCGTCCTCACTGACTGCTCAGACACTTAATCAGAGGACAGTGTTTTGGCTCATGAAGATGTTCTGCCTCTGCATCATAACAGAGAGAGAAACCATCATCATCATTGGGATTCTTCAGATTTCATAATCTCAATTCCTGAGTTTCATGGAGTATCCTCATCAGCAGAAGCTTTTCTTGATTGGTTGGTTAAAGTGGAAGAGATTCTTGATTTCAAGAAAGTTCCTGAGGAACATCGTGTGTCTTTAGTGGCAACAAGTTTTCGTGGCTAAGCTGCATCTTGGTGGAATCGTTTCAAGCTCCAACGCTCTTGTTACGGCAAAGAGAAGCTTGACTCTTGTGACAAACTGAAGAAACACATGAAGAGAGTTTTTCTTCCGGACAACTACAACCGCTTGCTGTTACAAAAGTTCAACAACATCCGTCAGGGATCACGTACGGTTGATGAATACGCCACTGAGTTTTTCCAGTTGAGGTCTCGGATCGATGATATTCAGGACTCTGAGCTTCAACTGGTGGCACGGTTCATCGCAGGTCTCGAACTTCAGAAAATGGTTAATGATCAGTTCAATCCCGCCATGTTTACAGAAGCTCACCAACGAGCTGTGGTATTGGAACAACAGACTCGTGGTGACTCATCTATATGGGATTTATGGAACTTTTGATCCAACACAACCAATGACATACCAGCTTGGCCATTCTCCTATCTCGTTGTTTCTTTACAAGTTTAAGTATTAGCTTATCAGTTTTATGTTTAATGGCTGAAACTGCAAAATTAAATAAATATCCGAAAGCTCATTATGTTGGAATGATTGAAACTCTAAGAGTTAGTACCAGTTCCAAGCTACAAAATCCTAAATAATATCTCCACTTTATCATCTTGCTTTGCTTGTAGTAGTAGACTACTCTTAATGAGTCTCTAGCTGAAAATTTTGAATTTCCTCATTCTGTATATTTTTCTCTGGCATACATGCATGAAGAAACAGTAGTTTATTGCAAATCAAAATACAAACAAACAAAGACAAAGGCTTCATATAAATGACATATGCATTAGCCTTTCTGCTTTCTCTTATTGTAGGAATAACTTAAAAGATCACTAACTACTCACAGACTATTCTGAATCATGTACATCTCTTCTTTGTGTCATTCACAACCACTGCTAGTATGGGAACAATAGGTTGTCCCACGGTTGTTATATCATTGGAGAACAAAGAAGATTACCATGGGATCAATCCCACAATAGCAGTTAAGTAGACATGCCAAATAATAGCTGTGAAAACCAGAGTCAAGACATATGAAACCACACATAGTTTGTAGCTTTTCATTTTCACTGTTTAAAGTTTTCCACTCCCTGCTTGCAAAAAGAAAAAAACAACAACCACAAGCTCACATGTTGCAACCAGAGACTGATAGAAAACCATGTTTATGAAAACGCATAATGTATTCTTCTTTAGAACTTTGCGGAGTATGAGTTGCATGAGAGATAGAAACAGCCCATTGCCAGCAGAAGCCACTGGGGTACATAGGAAGTCTATTGCATATTTCCCTTTAGAGACTTCTTTGCCTTGTGATTCATTGTTGAACACAAGAAGGGTAGATGAAATGATGATGAGAAACAGATAATTCACTATGAAAGGAGTCAACTTCTGCAAGTTGAGAATATATATATATATATATATATATATATATATTTTTTTTCGAATGAATGTTCAATTTATTGAATCCAAAAAACCGTTTTTACATCTTAGTACATCTTTATTTTAGTTTTTCAAAAGATAAAGAATTATGAAACACTAGATTTTACCCGCCCTTTAAAAACACTGATATTGTTTTATTTTGTAAGTGTCATATAAATGTGTCAAATATTTGTAAGTTCATATTTGTTTATATATTTGAACTTTCTTTCAAATCGCGAGATTTGTCACCTTTTAAAATTTTATTTAAAAAAGACAAAGATTTGTTAACCATGGGATTATGTATTTAAAATTTGATAACCTAATAGTTTTGTATTTATGTTGATTTTTATGTACTAAAAATATTTATTCATGTTGAGACAGGATCTAAAATTTTGTATATTTGTATTTATAAAATTAATCTTGAAGAGCTTAGTTTTTTTAAGTTTATTTTATTTTCCAACAAAAGTAATATATTAAAACAATTATTGTCTTAAACCATTATATTTACAAATATAATAACAATGATATTTCTCATTGCATATAATACTATTTGATAAAAATAAAGACAATGAAAAATAAAATATTTTTATGTTACTGTTTTTATAAAACACGGACTTTACAATATACTTCTTAAAGACAATATACTTCTTAAAATATGGTTTTCATATTTAAATATTATTGTATTGATTAACAAAACAAATTCAAAAGATTTTTAGGAATATTTACTATATAGTTTAGAAAGTTTCGAATATAATATTTTTGAAAAAATTACATATATTAACATGGTTAAGAGTAATAAACAATAATGAAAATGTTTGACTTTTTTACAATATGGGAATGGAAGAAGGATTGATCCAAAGTTGACTTCTTCTTTTGAAAATTCAGAATGAGTGACTCTTCTTCCTGCTGCCATCTAACAAACTAAAGCCAAGATTGAGTGAAACCAGAAAAATCCTCGAGGATTTGATTTTATTTGTGTGTTTAGGATTTTTTCTTTCACTTTTCCCGGCTTTGATTATATTTTTATGACCACTGAATACTGATCTTTGTGAATGATTGAAAGAAATGAGAAATATAAATCTACTGTTATTTTTGACATGTTAAATAACATAATTGAAAGAAATTAGAAATCTTATATATTAAAACAGAAGTCACAACCTTGATTCATGTGTGATTTTTTAAAAAATGGACCTAATGGACATATTCATAGAAATTCATATTACATTTTAGTTCAGACTAATAATAAATAGAATTTTAAATATTTTAATCATAATATCTTTTGATATCTTTTCATTTTAAATATAAATATATTTATTTTAAAATTCTAACAAATCTGTTTAAAAAGATTTTTACAAGATTTTCATTTTTGAAATTATATTTAAATATTTTCGCTAATTTCAAAATTAGTTTAAAATATTATTATACATTAATATATTCAGTTATATAAAATTAAAAATAAAAAAATCTATAAAATTTTATTTATTATATAATCATAATCAATCATATTAAAATAAAATTATTATATTGAGCTAAATATAGTAAAATTGTATTAAATTTATATATTTATATATTTTATTTTCGTAATTATAAAATATTTATGTTCAAGAATCAAATCTAATATGTTGGTAAGATGGGTTAACATTATCAAACTATATAATACATGTATAAAAATTAACATGTATTTCTTTAAAGTTAATAATATAAAATCTTTGTAATAATATATATTTATATATTATATTTTAAAAATTCTAATAAATCTGTGTAAAAATATTTAAACAATAACTTAATGTATTTTAAGTTATCGTTTAAAAATGAAAATAAATAAATTATATCCTATTTTATCTACTTTATAGTCATGATCATATTAAAATATAATTATTATACTAAAATAAATTTGATAAAATTATATTCAATTGATACATTTATAAATTTTATTTTCATAAATATAAATTATTTATTTAAAATATTATATGATGATAGAACAGCTTAAAATTAACAAACTATATAATACATATCTAAAAATTAACATATCTTAGACTTTTATATATACAATAATAAATTATCTAAAATGAATAAGTATAAAAATATTGGTAAAAAGAAATCCAGTTTTGAAAGACGGGTCAGAATTTAGCATAAATTAAATACAAAATCATTTTTAAATATATTTTCTCATTAATATATGAATTTGCTTAATAACTAAATGCAAATACAATAAGATAAATATATAATAAGAAGTGGTAAGTACATACAGTTTAAATAATTAATTAATTATAACATGTAAATTATAAAATTATTGTATTTGAAATAGTTATATAAATATTTAAGTATATGATTAACATTAAAAATATATACCACTTATGTTCTAAAGCAATAATTTATGTATAGAAATGTGAAAACAAACACCCGTGCGGTTGCACGGGTCAAAATCTAGTACGAATTAAAAGAAAAGACGAAAAAATAGCAACACTAGTTCTGGTTTATTTGGTGTTTACATCATCTATACCATTAAACAAAAAATAGAGGTCAATAAAACTTACCGATAAATCCAGTATTTGAAGAGTTGATGTTAAATTGTTTAGGAATATTTGATCGACTATTTGTTTACTAGCTATTCCAATGAAATAAACCTGTGATAAAAAATCGATCACGATTAGATATAACTTAAAAAATAAATATGAAATATAAAGGTAATAAATATACCTGAATTTTATAGATGATATAACTATTTAGTTGACATGAAAAAACTAAAGAGAATGAAGAATGATCAAATCATACGTGGCTTCAAATGAGGAATCATTAAGATAGTTCATCTGCACATAAACCAAAACTAAAATCAGCAAACCAATAATATTTTGAAATTGCTAAGAATATAAAGCTAAAAATTTATTCCTCTTCCTGCTGCCATCTAGCCTATCAAAAGCCAAGATTGAGTAAAACAATAAAACTCCAAAAGGATTCGATATTATTTGTGTGTTTAGTATTGTTTTCTTTCACTTTTCCAGGCTTTGATTATATTTTTATGACCATTGATCTTTGTGAATGATTGAAAGAAATGAGAAATATAAATCTACGGTTATTTGTGACATGTTAAATAATTTTTTTTTTTTGACAACAAGACATTCACAGACTCATATTGACTCTGTAAACTAAATCGGTAACTCCGCATCCATGTGAACGGCGAAAGATGGTTGTCTTCTAGCACTGCATGCTAAGCTATCCACCCTTTGATTCTCCGTTCGAGGTACATGAACAATATCTGAGTTGAGGAAACTCCTTCGTAGGAGCTTGATATCTTCCAGATAACTTCCAAATGCTGACAATTCTTCTGGTTCCGAAACCATCTTCACCAATTGAGAACAATCCGTCGCAAATGTAACTTGAAACTGTCTTAAATTCTTCATACATTCCATTGCCCAAATCAAAGCTTCCATCTCCGAATGGAGAGGTGAAAGACATGCCCTTATATTCCTTGCTCCTAATAAACCATCGAATCCCGGTAAGGTGCTATACCATCCTTGTCCCGAAAATAAATCCTTATCTTTCCAAGAACCATCTATAAAACACCATCGACTTGAAGTTTGTATCGTAGGTCTGACTTGTACCTGTTGTTCCCTCTTTTGACTGTTGAGTACTTGTGCCTCGGTCCAAAGTGCTGATTCTAATTCTGCCAATTTAAGTGTTTCGGTTGGATCAATATCTAAATTACTAAACACTTTATTATTCCGACTTTTCCAGATATACCATATTATCCAGGTAAATTGGTGGTCATCCATCTTAGGATTGACTCTCCAAAAAAGATGATCCATATTACCAAAGAGAGAACTAGTGGAAAAAATATTGGGATTCGATGGTACTTTGGATAATGCCCACACTTGGCGTGCTGGAGGACATTCAAAGAACACATGGTTTATTGATTCCTCTGCAACTCCACATCGAGCAAAACATGTATCCCCTTTAATTCCTCTCGTGTTGAGATTTTTCATTACCGCTATACAACCTGAAAGAATTTGCCATAGAAAGTGCTTTATCTTTGGTGGGCACCTCACCTCCCAACAAAACGCCTTTAGTACTGGTGGTTTTTCCTTATCAGGATAGACCCGTTCCACTTGATACTCTGATTTTACCGAATATTTTTCATTGTTAGTGAAACGCCATCCATTTCTATCTTCCATTTGATTTCTACTTAAGGGAATGCTTTCAATAATTTTTACATCCTGAGGATCCACCAAAGCCCTAATTGCTTGAAGGTTCCAAGTTCGAGATTCCGAGTTAATGAGAGAATCCACAGTGAGGTCTGGGTAACTGTTTTGAAAGTTTTTGTTTGCTGGTCTCGGACGAGTGGCTGGGATCCAGAGATTATTCCACACTGAAATGGATGACCCTGTTCCCACCCGTTTAAGTAGTCCTTTACAAACCAAAGATCTAACAGATATAATACTCTTCCAGCCGTATGACGGAGAGTAAGATCGGATCGGTTCTAGGGGTGAGACATTCCTATAGACAAAAAAGACTAAAAGAAAAGACGAAAAATAACTAGTTATGGTTTATTTGGTGTTTATATCATCTTATACTATTAAAAGAAAATAGAAGTCAATAAAACTTACCGATAAATCCAGTGTCTGAAGAGTTGATGTTAAATAGTTTTGGAATATTTAATCTACTATTTGTTTTGTAGCTATTCCAATGAAATAAACCTGTGATATTGAATTAATCACGATTAGATTGAACTTAGAAAATAAATATGAAATGTGAAGGTAATAAATTTACCTAAAATTTAAATAAAATATAAATATTTATTTCACATGAAACAACTGAAAAATATGAAAAAAATCCTATGTGGCTTCAAATGAGGAATCATTATGATATTTCATCTGCACATAAACCAAAACAAGAATAAGCAAACCAAAAATATATGTATATATATAAAATCTTAACATTCTAAAATAAAATAAATTTACTAAATCAAAAGCATCAAAAAGCGTACATCATAAAAATTTAGTGACTTTGTTCCTCTACTTTAAATGTCTTATATAGTAAATTGGTGTACATTTATAAATGACGATAAGCTATAAAATAGAATATTCTTGCATAAATTCTCAAAATCTTATATTTATAAAATAATATTATTTTTGGAATATCTTGTTCGTAAAGGTAAATGAAAATATCTCGTAACTGGACTGCACAGAGTTTTGAATTGACAGATCTCATTATAAATATTTTAATATTAAATGCATTAAAAGTATAAGAGAAGATATCTCGTCATTTATGGAATAGATTATAACAACGTTTTTGATTGACATATTTCACTATAGATATTTAACATAATTTTGAATTAACATTCATAGTTATTTAGATTTTATTTTCCATATATATAAATAAAATTTTGGTGCTAACATATCTTTCGGAATTGTTAAGAATATAAAGCTAATAATTGATATTAATATATTGATCCAAATCTACCGCATATATGGTTTCAAGTTACTATAAAATTGGAATATTATTGTTTAATTTAAATATTCTAAAATGTGACAATATTAAATTATGTAGTTGGTATTTTAAGTATTTCCCAATATGAAGATAATGTGTACTTATTACAAATATTTTCCAATGCCGTTTTTAATATCCATTAAAATTATTAATAGATATATTTGTATCTATACTATTACTGCTTTAAATATGATATTTTATCTGCAGTAATAAACTAATAAATGGAAAAATATTATTAAAATTATATTAATGTAGTTCAGAAAATTACGTGCTAATTCTATTTCCTTATCATATTTTTTATTAGTTTCTATATTTATTGACATTGATTAGTTCCTATAACCATTGAAGATTGTTACAATTTAATTTTTTTTTGAATATAGATATATCTTGATAAAATCTTGGTACTTATACCACCAGAACCGGTAATTATACGAAAGTTCAAAATACCTTTAATGAAAAATACGGTTTAGACTGAAAGGTAAAAGTATAGAAAATTAGTAGAAAAAAACTGAAGTGTATCATGTTTTAATAGTATACTAGATTTTGACCCGCGCTTTCATATTTTGGTTAAATTTTTTGATTTAACAGTTACTAATTTCTGGTGTGAATTTTATTTTTTTGAGTTTTGACATACTTAACCGAGAGTAATTTATTTTAACTTTTCATAGTGATAGGCATTCAGGTTTAAAGTTCGTCTCAGTTAGGGTTATTCAGTTTTCAAGTTATTGGGGTTGGGGTGTTAGGATCCGTTTAGGAGAACCATGCATTTTTCGAATCAGATCAATTTGGGTGATCTGTAGTTCGAGTCGGGTTTTTATTTTTTATTAAAACCGAAGTGAGCCGAATTAAAATAGTTAGGGTTTAATTTGGATTTAAAGCAAAAAATCCAAAAAAACGCAAAAAAAAAACCTGAGTTACACTGAAAACCAGGTAATTCATGTAATTTGGGTGGAGGAGGGGGGGGGGTGGATATTTTTATTAGTAAATTATATTCTGTACAAATATAAATTAATATTATATAATGTTTAATATTTGGATACCCGTTTGATTTTCAGTTTGGTTTTAGCTCTTTGGGTTTAGAGAAATAGGAACCATTCACATTTCTGTCATGTATGAACCACTTTCACCCGATCTCTCCATGCATATTTGAAAGGTTTTGATAACAGAATTCATAAGTGTAGATCAGGGTATAGAGCGTTTGAAGGTTTAGAATGATTATATTTGTTGTGTTTGATTCGATATTTATATATTTCTTATCGCTAGAAAATTAATAGGATAGTAAATATATTAAAATTGTTTATAATTAGAAATATTCTAGGGATATAGATTATTTGAGATATATTAAGTTACAACAATATACTATTTTTGGTTTTCGAGATCTATTAAGTTACAACAACAAAATCTTATTGTTAATCAGTTACAAAAAAAAAATCTTATTGTTAATCTCATTATTTTATAGAAATATTGGAATTTTGTATATACAAATGTATTCAAAAGATGTTATTTTTTATACCCAACTGTTAAAAAAATTCAACTTAATATTTTTAAATAAAGTCATGAATTTGAAAAAAAAAAAAACAGACCATAGCTAGTTTATAGTTTCGTCTGTATCTGAATAAGCAATTGTAAGTGTTGAAGCTTGCAGAGAAAAGCCAAAGTAAAAAATCTAATCAAAACCAAGCAAACAAACTAAAACACAAAGTTCGTGTATAAAATATCGTAGCTCGAGGAACATATTGTCGTAGGTTTTGTGTGACCAACATTTTCAATTCTCATTAGATTCTGTGACCTTGTATTCCCCTGTTTGAGTCAAAGCTCTATATTTTTATCTTTCTCTGCCTTCTGTAAACTTTCCTCTAAAGCATAGATATATACACAGTTGGTTTGCACGCACAAATTTACAAAAACCGGGTTAACCAAAGGTTATAGACATTCGATATATGTTAATTTATATAGCAAGGATAGGAAAGTTATATTTAAATTATAATTACAAATGGTAAATCAACTAAAGTAGTGGAAAAAGATCACACGGAATTAGGAGGTGGTTATCTGAGATTTATAGAAAATAAAAATAAAAAAGAAAATATTTAATTAAAATCATAGTTTAAAAATAATCCAGTGGCATTGTCTTTTAAATATTGTTGAATCAGGAGGGCACTTCAAAAAAGGGTCTTCTGTTTTAATAGTATTGACTAGATTTTAATCCGCACACCCGTGCGGGTGTATTTTAAAAAAAAATGATGTATGATGCTATTTGCTTTTTATGTCACTATTTAGGGTTGGGCAAAAAATTCAAATTCGAAGAATCAAACCGATCCGATCCCAATCCAAACAAGTAGTACTAAATCCGAACCATAATTGATTAAATATCCGAATTATTCAAAATTTTGGTATTTGAATAATTGAAACCTAATCCGATCTGAACCGAATTATTTTTAATATATATAAAAACATCCAGAATATATATGATACTTTTAAGTTCGCATAAATGCTTGAAAATATATACAACTAATTAAACGTAAATATCTTAAATAGTTAAAAAATACTCAAAGCTTCAAAAATACTTAAATAATTATTAATTCTCTATCCAAATATTTAAACCAAACCTATTTAAATTGGTTATCCAAATCAGAACCAAATCCTCAAAGATCTGAACTGAACACGAAATCCCAAAAAGACCCAAAAACGAACCCGAACGCCCACCCATAATCACTATTATATATATATATGTTATCATAGGTTACAAAATATGTGTTATCATATAATTAATCGTATTTTATACGTACCATCAAATAAGTTTTCTTATAATTAATAATATTTCATACGTACAATCATATAAATAATCACATATATTATATTTTAAAATTTAATATGAAATATAAAAACCATAATTTAAGTTGGTGTTTGAAATTGGGCTTTGTATTGTATTATTATTAAATATATTGAAAACATTTTTATAATAGTTACTGGAAAATATATTAGTAAAAATCAAATTTTGAATATATGTATATTTTTGAATGAATTTTTGATATAAATCAATTTTAAGTTATTATTTTGATTTGAATATATATATCAAGTTACATATACCTATTAGTTTTTAATATAATGTAATGGACTTTCAATTTTTTTATTAGCATAAGCCCATTATCTTTTTTTTCTAACTTAATATTATCCATGTTTTCAAACAGTACTATTTTTTTAACTACTATCCACATTACCAAACAATCCTATTTTGAACTTGAGTTTTAATTAGATAGATATATGTATCTGCCCCTATCAAACTCGTTATATACCAGAAGCGTAGCCATTCCCCGTGCTAATCACCCATTGCATACAATATATGTTAGAAGCTTAAAAGTATAAAAAGGATCTAATATATTAAAACAGAAGTCATGACTTTTTTTCATGTGTGATTTTTTTAGTTTGGACCATTCCTAGAAAATATCATATTTTACATAAGTTCATTATTATATCTTTTAATATTTTTATCTTTTTATTTGAAATACAAATGAATATATTTAAAATGTTGTAACAAAATCTTTTTAAAATCTTCTTAGAATCTTTTTAAATTTACTTTCGAAAATTAGTTAGTTTAATTTAAATTATCATAAAATATAATTAGAAATTAAAATTAAATATAGTTTTGGTTTATAAACGAAAATTTAAATAAAATGAAATTGATTAATTTCAAAAATACATTTACTAATAATTTTTAAATATTTTGTTAGAAATAAATATTTATTTCTATTTTAAATTTTTCAAATTTGTTTTCTAATAAAATAAAAATCATGCTTTAATGATGAGTGATATTTTTATTTGGACCATCATTTAAATTTTCTATTAAATGTATATCACTAATGCTAATATATATAATATTTTTAACTACTTTAATCATAATATCTTTTATATCTTTTAATTTCTTTAAAAAAAAATTAAAATTCTAACAAATCTCTTGAAAAAGATTATAATAAGATCTTAATTGTCATAAATTGAATATAAATATTTTCAAACTAATTTTGTAATTAGTAATGAAATGTTACTAAAAGAATAAAATTATATCCTATTTTATCAATTTTATAATAATATCTATCATTTTAAAATAAAAATTTTATATTGAACAAAATATGATAAAATTATTTTAAATTGATAAGTTAACATATTTTATTTTCATAAATATAAAATATATGCTAAAAATATAATATGTTGGTAGAATGGGTTAATATTAGTAAAATATATAATACATGTATAAAAATTTAACTTATCTTAAACTTTTTTAATATACCGTAATTTATTATATAAAATTAATAAACATTAAAAAATTACTAAAAAAATCTAGTGATTTGAATTACGGATCATGATTATAATAAATTAAATACAAAATTGTTTTCATATATGTTATTTCATGCATTAAAAAATTTAGTTTAGTAATCAAACGCAAATTCAATAGGACAAATATATAATAAGCAACATATATATGTGATGATTTTAATTTACAGCATGAAAACTATAAAATTATTCTATTTGGCATAATTATACAAATATTTAAATATGTGAGTAACATTAAAAATATATAATAATTATGTAAAACATATATCTATATATAAATGTGAAAATATATATCCACACGGTTGTGCGGGTGGAAATCTAGTTTTAATTTAAAATTCATATATTCTCTATTTTAGGTGAGATGGTCAAACATATTCGAGTTTGATATATCTGTCTAGTCTTAATTTACTTTCAAGTACCAAAAAAGATTAATTTGTTTGACTATATTTAGATCCGGAGGCATGTCTTTTTTCTCATTAGTTGGTTGGTATATAAATCAAGTAATGAAAAGGAGAGATCCATATCAAGGATTTTTCATATAAGAACACTACTAGGTTAAGACCCCCGCTTTGTGCAGGATGAACATTATATATACTATTTTTATGTATTATATGTTTTTTAATATATTTATGAAGTAATAGATATATTGAATAATTAAAAATCCAGTAACTATTACATATATAATTAATTTGGTGTGAACACATAAATAAATTTCACTAATCCAAACAATCACTTTTTCTATTTTATATTATATTGTATGTAATTAAATTTAATTGACATTAACATTAACATATATATAGTGTATTTTAAATATTGATATATATATTAATTGATGCTTTCTACTCATATAGTTTTTGATCATTTGTATATTTTTATAACCAAAAACTTTAATCACTGATAACAAAATTTTCATTGTGTGATTAATAGTTTTAGTAATTTATAAAATTTTAAAAAATTTCAAGACTAAGTTTCAAATTTAAATATAAAGTTGTCAATATTCGTTCAAAGATTTTACAGAAATTTTTTGTCCAAAGAAAATTTCAAAACTAAAAAATTTATGTATTTTATATGGTATATAGTTTAATTTAAACGATATTAATATATATATATATATATATATATATTTTTTACACTTAATATTTTTTAAATGAGACTTCTTACTTATATGATTTTGTAATCATTTGTACCTCACATAACAAAAATTTTAACCATGGATCACAAAAATTTGAATGTACGACTTTTAATAGTTTTAGTAATTTATAGTTGTTTTTTTTAATAAAATATAACATACACATAAAAATCTATTTTTTTATTATATGGTTTATGTAGTTGTTTAATTTATTTTCTTATTTAAACTATAACAAATATGAAAGAGAATACACTAAATTTGATCAAATCTTTATTATTCAAAAACATTAATTTTCATATATATTTTAGCACATTAGGCAATTCCGTAATTTTTATTTAATGAATGAATGAAAACTATTAATAATGAATTTATGATTCGTTTAATAAAAAGTTTATTATATATTAAGATTGATCAATTTATTTTTCTAAGGATTCTAAAACTCACTGTGGTGATGACACATGACTGCTTCAGATGTTATACTGCTTCTCTTTTAATATATAGAGGATTCAAAGAAGTTTATTTTAATAGCTCTAAAGAGACTCCATATCCATGACTAACAATTAAACATTAATTATATCCTATGGTCTCAAAAGTATACATATATGCATGCAAAGTTACATAACACCATCACTTATCATGCATTCCATATTGCTTCTATATAATGGTACAACTATATCTTTAAGGTTCTTGCTTGAAGAAAACTGAAGGAAACATATCCTTCAAAAGCTCATAGTCATTCTGAAACTCTTGGTTTTGTTGTTGCTGATAATTAGCGTTTACATTCACAGCAGCGTATGGCACTCGGAGGAGATCATCATTTGAGAAGCTTCTTGGAGTATTGATGATGAAATCAGAAACTGGAGAGTTATAATTAGACGTGGCGGGTCCAGAGAACAATGCGGAACGGCGACTGGTCGGGATCGGGTGGTTGTGTTGACTTTCATATGTTGTGATTACGACAGTTGGATCTTGGTACGATCTTTCAACTCTCTTCTTCACGTTGCACTTTTGCGTCGTGCATCTGTAGTAACTCCTGTTCTCGTTATCGACATATATAGTTTTAGCATTTGATTTATAATGTCGGTTAGAAAATGAAATTAATACTAATAAAAACAAGTTTGACTTTTTGAAATCCAATCACTAAAGAAACGATGCACTGCAGGCAAAATTGCCTAAAATGATTTGACCAAAGCATCTTTATCAATATATTTTTAATATAATATCAAAAATTGAAATTTTGATGATGCCAATGGAAGTGATATTTAAGAAATATAATTTGATAATTTGAATGTGAACAATCAGAAAAAAAAACCCAAGAAATATAAAATTCACAATTAATTAACATAAAATACAACATACAATGAAATCTTAGACCTTGTATGGATGTAAATAAGAAAAACATTATGGTTAAGTTGGTTTAGATTTCTAAATAAAAAGAAAGATTATGAAAACATCAATTTCCTTGTTTTTATTAAGAATATCGTACAAAAATTGAAAACGAGTAGAAACTAATGATTTAAAGACCTTGAAAGGCAAAGGCAAAACTAAAAGCTACATATGCTCAACATTTCATTAATTTATTGTAGGGTATTGTACTTATTTATTTCTTCAAGATATAATGAAGAATAATAGCCGGTTAAATTACCTCGGATAAGGACTGTTTTTGACTGCTTTTTGGCCGTACTTCCTCCAACGATAGCCGTCTTCGAGATGTTCAACTTCGGTCTTGGTCACGAACGAAACTCGTGGCTCTCTTTGCTTCTTCTCCTCTTTCTTCTTTGTTTTAACTCTGAACCATATATATTACTGATCAATTAAATGAATGCTTAGTTATGATGGACCGTTTTGTAATTAATGATACCGTACCATACAATTGACTTTGAACTATATAGTTAATAATGCTAAGCAACACATGATTTGTAGGACATCTATATATATTTGTGGCCGTGTTTGTATGTAATAAAATAAGTTTAGGTGGATATTCTATCAAAATGGGATTCGTCATTCTGTTTTATTTAAGGGGTGGATTTTTCAGCAATAATGAATAAACAATTTTACAATCAGAATGTCATATATACATACACACATGTATATATTATATTAAACCATGTATTACAGAAACATATACTGGCTTTTGTGATTGAAATACTTTTTTTGCCGTTCGTTCAAATATATATAATTAGCATTCTAGCTAAACATATTTAACGTTAAATTACCTTTTCACAAGCATATTTAGTTCCATAAAAAATCCCTACGATATTCTAAAAGGTGTCATTTTATGATATTTTAATCCTCTATATAGTTTCCTACTGAAAAATCTTTATCTGTTTTGATTAAGTAAATAAGTCATTTTCTAGAAATTGATTTTAGACTGGCCCTGAAAATACAAAAAAACGAGAAATGCATTTTACATATTCAAATAATTAAGGTTTTGGTATTTGATTAGAGAAAAAATCTTTTAATAAAACTAAAATAAAAGTTCGAGCACGATTCATGTGATCATTTCTATCTTATTCAAATATATAAAAGTTTCACTATACCATAAACACGTATGAAACTTACACTTTCTGAGCACGTTGATCATATTTTCCTCCATCGTCAGCTTCTCTTTCCCCCAGGCTCTTGCCGGAATCTTCGTCGTGATGATGATCGGCCTCACTCGAAGGAGATGCAGAAATCCTAGTTTCACTCTCGATGATTGCACCACCGCTACCAACAACTTCTTGACTCTTGTTACTAGTGTTATAATTGAACGCATTGTGAAAATCATTTTGTTGATCAAACGAAGGATTAAAAAACTCGGTGGAAGATGGCGAGAGCTCGAAACCCGATTCGTACACTCCTTGAGGACTCAACTGTAGATCGTAGCCGATTTGTGATGAGATCATGTTTGCATTATAAGTGGATGGACCAGAAACGTAAGGGAGATTCAAAATATTTTGGTTGTTGATGTTGTTGTAATGATTATACGATGAAGTATAGTGATAGTTGTTAAGATCTTTGGTTTCATTAGACATGATGAAAAATAAAGATTCAAAACCCAAAAAATTGAAGAGAAAACGAAGAACAAGAGAAGAGCTTGAAGAAGATGAAAGAAAGAAAAGAAAACGAACTTTTTGCGTTTATGATTTTTTAGTCGGTCTACGCTTCGGTGTTAAGACTTTTGGGTCTTCTCGTATTTATGCCGTTTGAAAATATATATTATTTAATATGTCTTACAGTAAAAATGGCATTTTAGAATCTGACTTTTATAAACAAAACTTTATAAAAATCAAAAGGTTGAATGAAATGGTTCTAGGGTGTGAATGACTAAAAGGTTTCGGATTTGAATGACTTTTTTTTAAGTATAAGTAAATCGAAATATATATATATATATATATATATAAAGTTGAGTTGGCCAAAAGCATTTTACTTCCCAAATGGAGAGTTACAAAAGTGGCGTCTAGTAAGGAAACATTACTTGGCTGTGTTGCTTAAATGAACATCATAAACATAAAATGATGAGTTATGAAAGAAATTTTTACCATAACTGAACTTCTTTAAAGTCCTTGCGACTCTTATCTATACAATGCATGCCCCCACGTTTGATCAGCATGAGGTACAATTGGGGTTCTTTTGGTATGCCACTTTTCTTTTGGGGGCATTAAAGTAAGAGACCAGAAGGTGGGAACAGTCTTGTGGAGGAAGCCGATGACTAATGGTTAAACAGGTAACCGGGAACAGTCTTGTGGAGGAAGCCGATGACTAATGGTTAAACAGGTAACCGGGAACAGTCAGTCTCCGGTCATCGTTGTGTGAAGAAGGAAGAGCCAGTCAAAAGTTCAAAACAATAAAGATAACAGAGGCGGATACTGTGAGGTTATTAGGATGTGACGTGTTAGATAGTGGCACCGGCATTTGACCGTAACCGACACATGACCTGGCACGTGGTGGACTATTGCATATTGTTCCCTCGACCTTAATAAACATCAATATCAGACGTTATTTTGTGAAATTAATATTAGCTTTCTGATGAAAAATAAAAGTGAAATGAATTCCGATTTATAACTGAGGTCAAACTTATTTTAGAAATATAACAAATTTTAACACACGTTAAATATTAAATACGACAAAATATGTAACAAAATTAATTTCAAAATTATTGGAAAAGAAAGTAATACTGAAATGCTGACGGGTTACCAACGTCATCACGCTGCACAAATCTCTTTTCAGTTCACATTAGAACGTTCCTCGCGCATGTAAAATGAACATTAAAATAAGAATAAAAGAAGAAATATGGGTTGACAAAAAAGAAGAAGAAGAAATATGGTCAAATTTATTATAGATTTAATGCTTTTGAAAACAAAATAATACTCCATCCGATTATTTTTTATTTTATTTTTTTTTGGCTCAACAACAAACTTTTCATTAACCGATAACCATCCGATTATTAATATAAGTCATTTTAGAATTATGCACCTAGATTAAAAAATTATTATTTTTTATATTTTATACATCATTAATTATTTACCTAACCACAAATCAACCAAAAATAAAATAGAAGGTATATTATTATATAATATTAAATATTAATAAATTTTACATAAAAAACCGAAAATGACATATAATTTGGAACATAAAAAATTTTCTAAAACGATTTATATTAAAAATGGAGGGAGTATATATTATAGATTGTAAAAGAGGAGAAATGTTGGAAAATATTTATTTTAAGAATTTAACAAAAGGATATGTTAAAAGTAAAAATAAATAAAATAAGGAGAGAGGGACATGATTCCTAACAGAAAAAGACAATGATAAGTGAGTTTATATTTGACTTTACAGTTTCCATTTGTATAGTCAATGTTTATACATAAATAAAACTATTCAATATCTTAAGGAACTGCTCACTTGATCATGGTTCTAATACGCTTATGTGTTTTCACTTCTATTTTTATTTTTTTAAATAGGTGATTCTTTTGTAATCAATTCTTCAGAAATTCAAATATGGAAAACTCTTTAAACTAAGATTATACGTTTTACCAAAAAAAAACTAAAGTATACGTGAATAATCAACCCGTACTGCTCTGCATCTCGATCTTCAATTCAAATTACGAACTGCAGCAGGATCCGTATAGTATAAAGACTTGGTTACATCATTTTACAAAATCATAGTTTAGATGTTTCTGAAAAAAGTGAAAATGATGAAAAACGTTTTTAGATACTGTATGTACCTAATTTTCATAACACAATATAAATAAATGATTGTACATAACTAGAATTGTAGCAATCTTTGATAAATTCTCGATGATGATCCCAAATATTGCAATTAGTGACTATTAAGTCATGATTATCGGTGGACCTAAAAGTCAATAATTAATGCTACTTACGTTTTTGATTTTACGTTCTATCTCTAACACATCAAAAATGTTTTCATTTTACTATTTCTTTTATCCGAGGTTTTTTTGTTTGAAAAAGGGCTTTATAAAGATTGACAGAAAGTAGTCAAATGTATAAACCTTATTTGTGTATGATCGGTCGCATCTTCATATCCAAGAGGTTTGAATGCATATATATGCTTGAAGCTTTTATAAGAAACTAGATATATATATGTTTAGTTTGAAGTTATAGTACATTTTCATTTTCTCAAAAAAAAAAGGGTGCATTTTCTCTCATATTATCAGCCTGTAACTTACCAAATACCACTCAACCTCTATTTTGATAGGAGACAAAATAAAGCGAAGCTTACACAGATTTACATGTTCGCAGTTGATATTCACGACTAAATTTGTGGAATATGTACGGATGCACCAAACTTCTTAAAGATTTTTTGTTGGTGAGTAGGACTTTTCTTTCACTATCGTTGTCTGAACGGTTTTATTATTATTTATTATATTTGGGGGTTAAAAATATTTGGTTCATTTAAAAGTGAGAGGCTGCTGTGTAGGCAAAGTTACATGATAGATGATGTTTCTTATGACATTTATATATGAAACTAAGGTCGGCCTACGGTTGGAATACTCTTTACTTGTGATATATGTTATTATTTTTGGTATGATTTTGGGTTTGTATTTTAGGTTTGCATTTGCAGAGAAGTGTATGATAATGATTTTTGTATTTCAGAAAATTATAAATATGGAGAGATAATGTGTTTTAAAATAAAAGTACAGAGAAATAATATGTGATAAAATATATTTAAAACTAAATAGTTGTTTCTATATTAAAGAGCTGTGGAGTTAATATGCTGAGAAGGCTTCAAATTGTTTTCATGTTGTTTTCTTTAACAAAAATTTGATCCCATATTCAGGTGGTTTGTGATATTTGGGTTCGGAAAAATTGGGTTGTGAGTAATTTTTATGTTGATATCATAGTCTTTTGACATGTTATTGGAGTGGAATGAGTGATTATTTGGAGCTGCATTTCTTATTAAAAGTAGAATGTTATATTGAATGCGAAGAAGGTAAAGCTAACCTAATCAAAATTATAAAAAATAACACTGAAGGCAATATCTGGTGTATGATAAGGCAGGACTTTGTTCTTTGAGATAGTCATATGATTATTCATGTCGGGCAGTTAATATTTGAAGCACTTGGAGGAAGTTTTAAAAAAGAAAGAAACTCACTATCCGTATTAAACCAATGAGCATGGACCCAAACTATATAAATTTTGATGATATTTTTTTTGTCATATATAAATATTTTGATTAAAATTAAATTAGCATAAACCCTAAATACATCTATGAGTAATACTACTAAAAAAATGATAACTAAATGATTAAAAGTTTATTTAAATTTATTTGTTCATTAGGTTAATTAACAAATTGATTTCCAAGTTTAGCATATTTTAACTAAAAAAATCTCAAATTTATTAAAATTCGATGATACTATATATATATATATATAAATACTCATTAAATATAATATTTAATTACAAATTTTTTTTATAATAATGTAATATTAACTTTATTGAAATTTAAACAAAATATAACTAAAATAGTTAAATCAAATCAAAAGAAATAAGACTACACAAAATATGTCTATGATTTTTAAACCATTAAAATTTAAATATTAAACTAATAATGTTCAAGTAGAAATTTTTTTTTGAAATTAAAAAAATGTATTATATTTAAAATTATTATCTTATATCTTATAACATAAAGAAGAAGACAACTCTCTTTTTAGGCTGCCAGCGCAACAAATAGATTCAGTACTATTCGCCACGTGTCCAAGCATTTAAACGCAGCGCGTTATTTAGTCCGTGCTTTATATGACGCGTTGTTTTGTTGGGCCTTGCTATTTAGCCCATGCAATACAAGATTGTACAATACACAGTGTTTTGAATTAGGTTTACGGTGGTTGTTTTGTTTCGTCTCCAGATTGAATCGTTTCTCTCCTTGCGCAGCTGACCTTCCATCTCCTCCATCGCAAGACCTCATAAACTGAACGAGTGTCTTTAATCCCTCCATTAATCTATCAACCACGATCTGGATGCAATGCGATATTTGATGTGCGATGCGTTTGAGACGACTATAAGAAGGTATCTTCTGTTCTTCTCAGATACTACATCACTTTCGTTCTAAATTCTTCTGAAAAAAAAAAGCCAGTGCTATGGCTAACGTTTTGGTTCTCCTCTCCGATCTCCAGTCTGGTGGCTCCTCCTCCACCGTCGAAGTGCGCTTGCTTTGCTTCCGGGAGGCTAGAAACGTCTGCCGTGGTGGAGAACTCATGGGCGTCGACATGCTCTTGCTCGACTCTCAGGTTATGTTTTAGATCTGCCATTGGTTTTGTTTTTCCGATAGAATCTCTTCACGTACCCGCCCTCTCGAATCCATATTAAAAGCACGGCGATCAAATTTTTAGTTCTTGCTGATTATGATCTAAATATTTAATTAATCGTTTCACAACTTCACTGCCTTGAGTTTACATTTGTTAGATTTATTGATGTAAGATTTGCTAGATAATTATATGAGGTTTGTCAGTTTCTTCACGTCGGCTTTTATTGATAATTTTACAAGATTTGTTGGATAATAATTTTTAGTTTTCGCTGATTATGATTTAAATATTTAATTACTCGGTTCACAACTCCACTGCCTTGAGTTTACATTTGTTAGATTTATAGATGTAATATTTGTTAGATAATTATATGAGGTTTGTCAGTTTCTTCACGTCGGCTTTTATTGATAATTGTATAAGATTTGTTAGATAATTATATGACATTTGTTAGATGTCCTCGCGTCAGATTTGATAGATATTTATATGTTAAATCGATTCTGTGGCGCTTTCGTTCTGCTCACCGTTTTTTGTTAATCATAGTTGTGTTTTGTTTCATTTTCAGTCAACCATGATGCCGGCTACCGTTAATGTTAACCGATTTTGAAGTCACACGTTGTAACCAGAATTATCGCCTGTCAGACTCTTCTCTACTAATCCGGTTTACCGACTCCACCTCTTTCAAGAAGGTCGCCGAACCAGCCGTTCCGATACCTCTTGAATCATTCCTGTTCCGTAACTACAGTGAGATGCTTGGTCTTGCTAACTCCAACAATCAATTACCGGGTAATGCTCCTCTTATTATCTCTTCTGATTACATATATAAGGATATCTGATAGTCTTTTGCTCACAAATCTTATTGGTGAGATTACTGCTGTCAAGAGTACGATCACTGACCCTCCTCAGGACAATAATCGTGTCATGGCGACCATTAGGATGGAGAAGTAAGTTTTTATGAGCTTCAGTATCTTCACAGTTGTTTTGTATTTCCTAAATACGTTCATCTTACTGTTCTGCCTTCCAATGATGCAGTGACACATCTGTGACTATGAGCCTCTTTGACGCTCAGGCTGTTAAGATTCATAATCAGCTGGAGCAGATGGGAGTGGATCCAAGGGTTGTCGTTGCAACCAGTGTGAACCCGAAGATTGTGGGAGGTAAGCAACCAGTGTGATACAAACATGTCTAGCCCTGAAATGATGTCGATATCATTCATACTCGACTTATAATGCAGGGCGTCTGTTTTTGAACGCCACATCCGGCACACACATCTATTTCGACAAGCAAACAGATGCAGGGGAACAATTGTTTTACAGGTATCATTTTGCGTGTCATTGCTTTTAAACATCCTGATTATAGTATTTCCGAACTGTGCATGGGAGTGCCTAAGGACATTGTTATCTTCGTAAACAGGTTGGTTGAGCAAGACACTGGGCTCCCGCCAGTAGCTCCGCTGCTAAAGAGTTATGCTAAGGTGGAGAAGCTGAGTATATCTGAGCTCAATGATTTTGTCGTCACTGCTACGTCTCAGGTTCGTTAGCATGATTGTCATGTCCTTTATCAAATGTGATTTATCATTCCTAATCCGACTTTATAACAATGCAGAAAATTGATTTCATTTGTGCCGGAAAGGTGACTGGAGTCAAATTGGACAAGGGGTGGTGCTATGTTTCCTGTTCAAAATGTTTCAAGAAACTCCAACGGTCTGTCTCATCTCTCACGTGTCTGTCTTGCAACACCACCAGTGCAGTTGGTTTTTCGGTATGTACTGACCCTAAGCAGCTTAATCATCTACGTTTAACTAACTGTGTGATTTGAAAATTTTATATGCACTAGATACCGTGTCGAGATGTCAATCGCAGACGAGACTGGTGAGGGTTTGTTTGTTGCCTTTGATGGAGTTATTGCGAAGCTCCATAACATGAGAGCCCATGAAGCTGCCAACCTCGTGGTACGTTATTTTATATTGTGCTTTATTTGTCAGTTGAATATCTACTCAATGAATCGTACCATTGTAAATGCAGGCTGGTGATGATGTCAACCCCGAAGAAACTGATGCTCCTCCGTTTGTTCGAGACATGGAAGGAAAGTCATACACGTTTCAGGTGAAGGTGGGCCCATACAATTTCACAGAAAATCATCAAAGCTTTACCATCTCACGCATTCTCGGCGAGGGTGAACGTGCGCCACAGCCTGAGTTCGTTGAAGATGTAATACTCTTATATTCTCCACTACCGTTTCTGCTTTGTATAAATTTAACGTTTTCATTCGATAGGGTGGTGACGATGACAATGGAGATGACAACAACGGTGCTGGCTTGGTGAGACGTAAGATGGAGGGTGGTGGATGTAGCAAGTCCGCAGGACCATCTGCTAAGTCTAAGAAGGCACGGAAGGCATAAGTGGGAAGGCAGATATCCCTTCTCAATAATAATAAAGTTTTTTTTTTCTTATGGACAAGTATGCATTTGGTATTTCCATATTTATTATTTCATGTTTTGTGATAGCTTATAATTTTATCTACAATTATTAAAAATCGAATTATTTTGCAAAAATGATATTGTTTATTTTCTTTGGGAATAATCCAGCTAGCATTACATAACATCAACTTACAATATAATATTTTATTTGCTTATTCGTTTTCATTATGTGAATTTAGTATATTTGTCCACTTATTACCTTCATGGTGATTAGCATGTTCCTATAAAAAAATCAAACAAATAGATCATTGTTTTGGCGGTGGTTTCTTTGCGTTACTGAGTTCATAAAGTACAAGCGCTCCTGACAATATATATTGTTTATTTTCTCTTTATTGACATTTGAGTTGTTTCTTTGTAACAAGTATCCATTACGAATTTCCCTTCTACTTCGTATTATTCGATTTTAAGTTATGTGCTATCTTATGGCTTTAGCTATATTTATAAAAGATCTAATTATTTTGGCAGAAATGTTAACATCAATCACTTGGTTGATCACCGAACCGAGATTGATATTGTAAACATATGTTCCTTTTTAATATTATATCTCATGAGTCATCTCTAATCTGACCTTTTGTGATGCAAGAAGTTCTTGGGCTCCTTCTGCAAGGTGTAGTTGCTTCCAAGATTTCTGCTCAACTCTTACCTTGGTCATATGCTGGAGGATATTTGGATATCTTCCTCCATTCATTCAGAAACAGGTCGACATGAGACTTCTCTTTGTTTTACACCAAAGCAAAAAATATGGATGCTTAAAAGATACTCTTTTTTGTTGTTGCAGCTACTTCTCCATCTTCAGCCTCATGATGCTGCTCAGCTATTCCATGTAAGAATAAGAAAAATATGGTATCTGTCATCTTTTTAATGTAGGAGATGACGAGTCCCACATCAAATGGTACTTTAGAAGTTATAGAAAGCAACAAAATTGAGTCAATGCCAAAGTTTTCATGGTGAGTCTAATGAAGGTTGTTATAGCACGGTTGAGAAATGGTGGTAGGGTCATGGTGACGGCAGAGACTGAGTGGCAAGGAGCTGGTGTGGTCACGGCTTGGCAGTGATGGCTGTATGACTTTAAAAAAACACAGATCAAAGCAGATGAGAGAAGAGAAGGAATCATAGGTAAGGAAGAGAAGGGAGAAGATAGTTTGAAGATAGGTTTTTGCGTATACATAAAGATAAGTTACTTTTTTGGTTTAGCTGCAATTTGGTTCAGTATTTGTCTTTGTCGACTAATTATTTGATAGTAACGTAGAACTAAAATAAAAGTTCTGCTAGATATGTAACTTTATTATTATAAATGTATTTATTTATGAAAATATTTCTAATTATTATAAGACAAATTTTCAACAGATAAGAGTACATAACAATAGTTTATGTTGTGTATGCTTTTTCAAAATATATTATATATATTTAGACCAAAAACTATATATTATATTTTAAATTTTTACAACCTTAACCAGACGCAAGGTCTATGTGCAATGGTACGAGAATGATGGTCATGCTAACATGATTCTTGAAGCTGAGATCATGACTGGTACAGAGGTTGGTGAATGGACCTAATCATTTTTCCTCACATGGTTAGATACACGATCATCACAGTCCAATCTCAGTATACCAACCAAAACAAAATAAGTCAGTTTTTATTCTTCGACTGAAACTTCTAAAGTCTATTTTTCATACAATCACTAATAATACACTGAAACTGAATAATAAAATTTTATTAAAAATACAGGTACATTCAATATAAACAAAATAAAAATTAATCAATATTTTGATTATTGAACCTAAAAACAACAATAAAAACTCGAATAATACTTACTATGTATAAAAAAATTGAACAAACATTTAATAAATGTATACCATTTCAATCATTAAAATCGTATCACGCTAATACAACTTTATAATCTCTAATAAGAATAATGAAAAAATAAAGAAAAATTTAGACATATGCGAAGATAATGTAAAATGTGTTTACATTATAAAGAAATTTAATAAAAAGAGAAAATAACTAAAATAGTATTATGTAATTAAAAAAATAACTAAAATAGTATTATGTAATTAAAATATATTTGAGAACAAATAAAAATAAAAAAATAAGCAAACATCAAACATTAACTAAAATAGATATAATATCCTTCATCACTTAAAATGTCATATTCGCCTAAAATACTAAAACACAACCACCAAAAAAAAAAAAAATACTATTATACACATCTCTTGCAAATTCAAACTTAAAACACTAACCACCAAATCAAAGAAAAAATAAAAACCGAAATCACAAGTAAAGTATACCCCGCCCGTAGGGCGGGCCTATCCTAGTTTCTGCATATAGCGCAGGAAAACTACTAGTATATATATATATATATATATATATATATATATATATATATATATATATGATTTGACAGTTCAATAACAAACGTATAAACTGGTGTAAACCGTCGTGGAAAACCTCAGAAGAGTATAGTTGGATTAAATACAATTTCTAATAGAACCATATGAATACATTGACTTAACATTATTCAGCTAAGTGATTGATTTATAATTGATCCGGATTCTTTAATCTAAAAGTTTCTTCACATATAGTGCATGGCAGATTTAAAAGATAGCCAAACTAAACATTCATTTTTTTTTTTGACAAAGGGCTTTCAATTAAAATAAAAACGTTTACATGATAAGATTGTAGACCTTTTAGTGAGAAAAAATTTGCATGAATACAATTCATGACGAATAACATCTCAAACCTATGAAACATTCAAGGAACGAGAGAGTCAAAACCAAAAAAGAAATGAAAAAGAGCTACTAGCGAGTGTTACCACGGCCGCGACAACCGCACTTACCTCTCCCTCATGCAGTTTTATTTTCCAAATCTTGGAACTTTATAGGAGGTCTAATCTCCCTCAAACCCCATGTCAAACCGAGCGAGTTCATTGGTTCATCTGGGGCCTCTTCCACATCACCTAACGCAGTGAACCGAAAAGGACTCTCAAATCCACTTGCTTGAGCCGATGTGTGTAAAAGATCAACAATCAAAGTTTTTTGGACCTCCTTGTTGATAATGTTGGATGGAGAAGTCTCCATGATAGATGCTGAAATAGGAGTAGATTTAATATCTACTAATGGCGATAAAATCTTGGCTAAAGTTGGCGATGCTATTTGGTTATATCCTCTTGAACCTGTGGGGTAGAGGAACTAGTGGTGATCTTTGAGACTTGAATATCTTGGCATTCCATAGGGGCATGTGTAGAAACATATGGTTCCTGAGAATCCGCTATCAAGTCCGAGTGCAAGCGTGGAACATCCTGAATGTTTATGTTCAACTCCGGTTGAGAGTCAACATGAGGCATAGCAGAAGTTATAGGGAGACTTCCTGTAACTGTTTCATCATTTTGTTGCTGCAAGATGTGATCAATATCAACAATTGCTATGTCAGCAGTCACGTCCACTGAGATATCTGAATTTTCTGGAGGTTTAGAAGACATAAGACACCTCTTCACTTTATGACCTAAGCTGCCACATCTCTCACAAGTGGAAGGGATCCATGTGTATTCAACTTTAACCAGATAAATACTACCTTGCTTATCATCAAGAGCTATAAGCTTTGGAAAAACTCTATCCAACTCCATCTCAACTAGCACTTTAGCTTCACCCATGTTTGTAGGATCCAAACGAGGTTTATGTGTCAAGATAAGCTCTCCAAGACCCGAGGCAACATGACTAATTCCTAGTCTAGAATAGCAGCAATCAGAGATGTATTTCAAAGTGACCCATACCGGAAGAGTTGAAACTTTTGGTATTTGAAAGGATCCCTCCGGAGTCCAAGGCAACACAAAAAGCAAACAATCATCAATATGCCAAACTCCTCTTTGAATAACCCATTGGCGAGTAGGTTGGTGAGGGATATGAAACATATAGGATGACTCACTCAGCTTTTTGCAAGAGATCTTACAGCTTCTTCCCCAAATCTTATTAGCTACAGCATGAACAAGTCCACCCGGAGGTAAAGAACACCTATGGAATTTGCCTATGATATACTCATCCTTGTTCTCATGTCCTAATTTAAGAACTTTAGAAGGGATTGATACCTCTGGTGTACCATCAAATCTGTACGTAGGTGAAGCGGTCCGGAACAGATTGCGAGACTGAGGACTTAATCTTGCAGCCCAAGGGAATCGGAGTGTTCAATCTGCTTTAAGTTCTGGTAGGATACTTGCTTTTTTGTTTCTTGTTCAAGATCTCATTATTAAGAGATGGCCAAAGAGAAGCCAGCTGATTTCCCACAGAGTCATATTCTCTTGGCGTACTTGGGTCAGGAGGAGTAGCAAGAGGTTTGAAAATGAGCGGTTTAGCCCATGAACCTAAAAAAGGCACAAATTGAGTAGTAGTCTCAGCTTGGATAGAAACAGATCCAGAATCAGTGTTTGACGGAGGAACTTGTGTGTCTCTTGCTTCTTCTGTTGAAAACTGAGACGAAGGAGCAGAGTTAACGACAACCTGAGACGGCGGAGGTGGGTTGGAGACATGGGAGTTAAGGCCAGGCAGAGAAGGGGTGGTAAAAGGAATCTGAGACGATGGAGTGTTGGAGACCAGCAGAGTCAGCACAGGGAAGAGAGGCCCCAGCTTTGCTTCCTTGGAGATGCAGTGACTTTGGACCACTGGCGCAATCAAGAGCCAGAGACGATCCCAAAGAAGCTCCTGAAGTCGACGGTGGAAGCTCCATCATCTTGTCTTTGGAGTTCGGCGGAGTTGACGACGAGATTTCATTCATAGATTCCATGGTAGTTTGAAAGAGAGGAGGAGAGAGAGAGGACGTCAGCAGTGGGGACCCTCCGGCAAAGGCTACGCCGGTGAAGTCGTCGAGGAACGGAGCTGCGGTTTTCTTTTAGGGTTTCACCTCTGAGATCGTGTACTGGGGGCGCGTGAAGCGCTTTCTATTCCTTACTTGCACGCTATTTGTTAAGTTCTGCCTTGAATGTTTTATGTGCTATATATGGATTTTTTTTTGATCAACTTGCTATATATGGATATATATATAGATAATCTGACCTTCAAACTACCCAAAAATATATATGTGGATCATCCGGTTTTTAGTTGTTTGTTTTAAACCGACAACTCTCAAGCCAGTCTTACTTATATCTAACTATATATTTTATTTAAGTTACCATCCTATTCAAATATATATGTAAACACATATTGCAGACACACGTTTCTTCTCTACAAACTAAAGAATTCCGATCAATTTCATCCCATGAGAGGTAAAACGGATAACAAAATCTCATTTCAAGGAGATGATTACCCGTTTCCATAGCTCAAAGGCCTCTTTCTCTAACTCTTTGTGTTTTGTTATAAAAATTAGTAACAAACGTGCCGAACTGTGCTTCATGTTGGATCAATTTAAACCAAATGAGTTTAATGAAAGTGTGAAAAGAAATGGGCCTATGGGCCAGTTGTTATCAAAGCAAATGATATAAGTTAATGAAGGATTGGGAAACATCCCACATCGATTACAAGAGCCAAGGATGAGTTGTATATATATGCTATTACACTTATCATGTTTCAAACGGCTTAGAGGAAGAGATGGCTCCCCACGCGCGCGCCGCCACCGTCTGGCCGGCCGGCTGGGCTTGGGCTTGGGTGGCCCGATAAGAACAACTTTTTTTGGACCAAGTTAAGCCCAACGTTTTGCCATTTATTTCGGGAAAAAACAGCATACAATTTTATTTAAAACGACAAGTAGTTTGTCTAGAAAATAAAAACGTCATGCATGTTATCCTCTCGAAAGTTTTTAAACGAGATAAGAGAGAGTCTTGAGGAAGAAGTTTCGGAACTCAACTTCCCTCGATCTCCGCGAGATTCTCGCCCACGTGCAGCAGCTGTTGCGGGAAGTGGGTCGTCTCCGTCTCTTTAAATATCGCCTCTCATCTTCATTCATTTCTTAACTTTTTCACAGCAAAATACCAGCAAAAACTCCTACGCGTAAGTCTAGAGAGTGTTTCGTAGATTATTAGTTCGTAGAGGTTCTTCACGAGTGCTGCGTGATAACCTTACATGGTTTTATCCTGGGACTCATATTCGTACAGATCCGTCGCACTAATGGAGCGAATATTAAGAGTTAAGGAAAGAGATTCGTCTCGACTCCATGGTTTCGTTTCCATTTCGGTTTTGAATCGTCTATTTTTTCCTTAACATCGTATTTATATTATCGTTTAACTCGAACCGGTTTTACGGCTTCTACAATCTTAACTCTTACTTCGCTTTCTATCTAAAGCGTTTTATCGGTTTGACGAACGATCTATAAAAACGGATTTTGGAAACGTGTTTGCGATTTGCTTTCTAGCACTTCCGCGAAACGTTTGTAATTTTCTGATAAACGGTTTGCGTTTTGCTCTGTAGCACTACCGCAAAATGTTTATTCATATACGATTCATTCAAACCTGTTATGGTTTCATTCAAACGATGTTTGCGATTTGCGATGTGCTTATCCGCGAAACGTTTATATGTTCTTTGAAAACGAGATTGCGATTTGCTTTATAGCTCTTGCGCGAAACGTTTCCTATTTATCTCATAACGCTTTGCGGATTGCTTTCTAGCAATATCGCGAACGTTTATGATACACTATCTAAACGAATCGTTAACCGCTTCCCTAAGCGAGTTTGTGAAACATTCTAAGTCTATAAAAATGGTTTCTGCGAACGCTTTTAAGCGAGTTTGCAAAACGTTTTTCAAAGACTTATATCGATATGATTTGGTTCAAACACCAAAAATGAACATCGATTTTAGACTATTATTTTCTCTAAAATAATATGTTAATTGTTGAATGGAGTACTAATCCGTTTTCATGTTTTCTCTACAGGAAAATGACAAACGAGAACGACACCCCCACTCCCATGGACACCTCGGATGTCATTCAGACTCCACTCAACGCTGCAGCAACTGGCGTGACAACCGCTGGAAACATCACAGCGTCAACCACTGCAGCAACAACAAGCACTTTCCTCCCTGCGGGGAATGCTGCTGATGAAACCACTCGCCGTACCCTATTTGGTGCTGGTCTTTATCAGACGGGTTCAATTTCAGCAACTGCAAGTGGTCCGGTGGCAGTTCAAACTCCTCCGACTGTCCCTAGTGTGTTCACTCAAGGACTGATGCCAAACCAATTTGATGGCAAAGGCTTCAAAACGTGGCAGAAGAAGATGTTGTTCTTCCTGGCAACGATGAAGCTAGAGAAGTTCCTCCAGGAGGACAAGCCCCTTATGCCTTACGGGATTGATGATGTTCACAGCCTCGCAACTGTTGACATATGGGTGCATTCCGACTTCATCTGCAAAGGCTACATTTTGGGTCGCCTCATTGACCCATTGTACCAGGTCTACTGTGAGATTCCCACGGCGAAAGAGCTATGGAGATCACTAGACAAGAAGTACAGAGGTGAGGACGCTGGCTGCCAGAAGTATGTGGTCTCAAAATTCCACGACTTCAAAATGGTGGATTCAAAACCCATCATGGATCAGGTGGAAGCGCTTCAGCTCATTTGCCATGAAATTGCGGCTGAAGGAATGTCCATCTGCGAGACATTCACAACTCTCAGCTTCATTGAAAAGCTTCCTCCAAGCTATGCGGATTTCAAGAACTACTTGAAGCACAAGAAGAAGAAGATGGGGCTCGAGGAGCTCATCACGAGGCTTCAGATGGAATCCAGAAACCGAACTGCTGCAAGGTCGGTACAAAGGAGCACAGTGTCAACATGGCTGAGCACAAAGGCAAAGGAAAGGCACACGCCTATTCTCCTGCCAAGCCTTCCAAAACTGCTGCAGCCTTGAAGGCTTCTGGAAAAAACTTCAAGAACAAAGGTATTGAGATCAATGCGAATGTGGAGAAGTTCAAGGGGAAATGTCACTACTGCCACAAAGTGGGGCACAAGACAGTTGAGTGTCGCAAAAAGATCAAGGATGAGAAGGCTCAGGCAAATCTCACTGAGGAGGATCTCGTTGCTGTGGTGACTGAAGCCAACATGGTTGAAAGCAACAACCCCAAGGAATGGTGGTATGACACTGGTGCAACCACCCACATTTGCACCGATAGGGCGATGTTCAGCACCTATCAGAAAAGCAAGACTGAGGAGAAGCTCAAGATGGGAAACACTGCAGTCTCCAAAATTGAAGGACGCGGCAATGTGATTTTGAAGATGACATCTGGACATGAGGTCACTCTGACGAATGTGAAGCATGTGCCTGACATGAGGAAGAACCTGGTCTCGGGAACCTTGCTCAGCAAGAATGGATTCGCCACAAGTTTTGAGGCGGATAAGCTCGTGATTAGGAAGAATGGGATGTATTTGGGAAGGGGTATGTTAAGGGTGGACTTGTCAAGTTGAATGTAATGACAGTCACTCCAAAAGTTGTAGCTCCAAAAGTTTCAATGAATAAGAATGAGCCAGTTGCTTATTTGGTTGAGTCTTTTAATATATGGCATGAAAGATTAGGCCATGTAAACTACAAATCTATACAAAGATTAATGAATTTAAATCTAATTCCTAAATGCAAAACAAGTAAACAAAAATGTGAAGTATGCGTACAGGCTAAGCTCACAAAAACGCCATCACCTCGTGTTGAAAGAACTAATAAACCTCTAGATTTAATTCACACCGATTTATGTGATTTAAAATACTTACAAACTAGAGGCGGTAAAAAGTACTTTGTGACCTTCATAGATGACTGCACAAAATATTGTTATGTTTATTTATTACATAGCAAAGATGAAACCTTAGAAAAATTTAAAGAATTTAAACTCGAGGTCGAAAATCAGCTTAAAACAACTATTAAAGTAGTTAGAAGCGACAGAGGAGGCGAGTATGATGGTCCATTCAATGCATTTTGTAAAGAACATGGAATAATCCATCAAACTACAGCTCCTTACTCACCAGAATCTAATGGAGTTGCTGAACGCAAAAATCGAACTCTAAAAGAGATGATGAATGCTATGTTGCAGGAATCTGGGTTACCCCAGAACATGTGGGGGGAAGCGTTGCTTACCACTAATTATATCCTCAACAAAATTCCACACAAAATAACTGGCAAAACTCCATATGAATTATGGAAAGGTAATTTACCTTCGTATAAATACCTCAAAGTGTGGGGGTGCCTGGCAAAAGTTGCGGTACCACCACCAAAGAAGGTCACTATTGGACCTAAAACAGTGGATTGCATCTTCATCGGATATGCACATAACAGTAATGCTTATCGATTTCTGGTACATAAATCTGAAATATCAGATATTCATGAAAATACAGTCATGGAATCAAGAAATGCATATTTCTTCGAAAATATTTTTCCATATAAGGAAAAACAAGGTTCAAAACGAACTCGAGAAGAAAGAGAAAATGACAAGAACTCAGAAACTGAGACAAACGTCGAGATTTCTATAAATGATATTTCAGAAAATGAAGAAAAAGATGAACCTCGAAGAAGCAAAAGAGCTCGAAAGGAAAAATCTTTTGGAAAAGATTTCCTAATGGCATTTTTAGTAGAAAATGCTCCGAAAACTTTGGCAGAAGCCATGGCTTCACCAGAAGCTCCATTTTGGAACGAAGCTGTCAGGAGTGCATTAGATTTGATTATGCAAAATTATACGTATTACATAACGGATTTACCACCTGGCTGCAAAGCATTAGGGAATAAATGGATAATGACACGCAAACCTGGTGGAAAATACAAGTCTAGGCTTGTAGTTCAAGGATTCCGACAAAAGGAAGGCCTTAACTATTTTGATACATATTCTCCAGTGACGAGAATAACATCAATAAGACTGATGATAGCAATCGCAGCCTTAAGAGACCTAGAAATCCATCAAATGGATGTAAAAACTGCTTTTCTAAATGGTGATTTAGAAGAGGAAATTTACATGAAACAACCTGAAGGTTTTGTCATTCCCGGACAGGAAGACAAAGTATGTCGACTTGTAAAGTCACTTTATGGGCTTAAACAAGCTCCTAAACAATGGCACGAAAAATTTGACAATACAATGATGTCAAATGGTTTCAAAATAAATGAATGTGACAAATGCATATACTACAAAACTACCAAAAATGCGTATGTTTTGCTATGTCTATATGTAGATGATATGCTCATTATTGGAAGCAATAAAGACATTATCAATCAAACAAAGAACATGCTCAAAGGGACATTTGAGATGAAAGACTTGGGATTAGTAGATGTAATTCTCGGGGTTAAAGTCACAAGAAATTCAAACGGAATTATCTTAACCCAATCTCATTATGCTCAAACAATATTAGAGAGATTTAAAAATTACTCTAATAGTACGGCAAAAACTCCGTTAGATCCCCAAATGCACTTGACAAAGAATTCAGGTGAAGCGGTTTCACAAAACGAGTATGCACGTGTGATCGGAAGTCTCATGTACTTGACAAATTGTACTAGACCAGATCTAGCGCATGCAGTAAACGTACTTAGTCGATATACAAGTAATCCAGGTCATACACACTGGAAAGCTATAACGAGGGTACTCAATTACTTGCGCTACACCAAAGATTTTGGGCTTCACTATGGTAAAGAACCAGCAGTTTTAGAAGGATACAGTGATGCTAACTGGATATCAGATTCTAAAAACTCAAAATCCACGAGTGGATATGTCTTTACACTAGGAGGAGCAGCAATATCATGGAAATCTACCAAACAAACAGTGTTAGCCAGATCAACCATGGAATCTGAGTTCATAGCCTTAGACAAAGCAGCAGAAGAAGCTGAATGGCTTAGAAATTTTTTGGAAGATATTCCTATGTGGGAGAAACCTGTGCCAGCTATACGCATACATTGTGATAGTCAATCAGCTATAGCTCGGGCTGAGAATAATCTCTACAATGGTAAATCTCGTCACATCAGAAGACGACATAAAACCATTAGACAACTTATCTCAACTGGTGTAATCACAATAGACTACATCAAATCGGCTGACAACCTAGCGGATCCATTTACTAAAGGTTTGCCACGAGATGTTGTTGCTAAATCATCAAAAGGAATGGGTTTAAAGCCTATAACGAATGAGGATGCTTGACTGCAACCCTACCTATCATGACTGGAGATCCCAAGACGTAGGTTCAAAGGGAAAACAAAATCAAACAGAATCTAACCAAAGCACTTGAGACAAAGTAGTCTCTTCCCAGCTCCTAAGATGATAAAAGTGCTAACAAATGTGTAAAGGATAAGCATAAGCTTTTAATGATTCCATAGCTTCTAAGCGGAGTATTACTCAATACTTTTCATGGTCAATCACCTAATGAGTGTGAAATGGGGCCGTTTCTAGGAGAATGAATGCAAGGCTATATTCTCTAAGTTCACTCATGAAAACCAGGAATAGTTCAGGGCCACAATGAACACAATAGAGAACTAAGTTCTACGAGAAAATGAAGCTGCGTTATGCCTGTTGTCTCGGTTTACATAAAACACCGGTTGGTTCAAGACATCATGTTCACCTTCTGGTAAAGTAAACCCGACAGATATTAACTATGAGTGGTTCAAGGCTTAAAAATGCCACCAACTCAAACACAGTGAATTTTCGCAAACACTCTCGATAAGTCTGTCTAGTCTAGTCAGGATTAGAATAAGTATATATTTTTTAGAGTCTATCGAGTCTGCATTTAGTCTATATGTTTAGAGTCATTTCTATTCATGTGGGGGATTGTTGGATCAATTTAAACCAAATGGGTTTAATGAAAGTGTGAAAAGAAATGGGCCTATGGGCCAGTTGTTATCAAAGCAAATGATATAAGTTAATGAAGGATTGGGAAACATCCCACATCGATTACAAGAGCCAAGGATGAGTTGTATATATATGCTATTACACTTATCTTGTTTCAAACGGCTTAGAGGAAGAGATGGCTCCCCACGCGCGCGCGCCGCCGCCGTCCGGCCGGCTCGGCTCGGCTCGGCTCGGCGTGGGCTTGGGCTTGGGCTTGGGCTTGGGCTTGGGCTTGGGTGGAGGGCCTTTGGCCCGATAAGAACTATTCTTTTTGGACCAAGTTAAGCCCAACGTTTTGCCATTTATTTCGGGAAAAAACAGCATACAATTTTATTTAAAACGACAAGTAGTTTGTCTAGAAAATAAAAACGTCATGCATGTTATCCTCTCGAAAGTTTTTAAACGAGATAAGAGAGAGTCTTGAGGAAGAAGTTTCGGAACTCAACTTCCCTCGATCTCCGCGAGATTCTCGCCCACGTGCAGCAGCTGTTGCGGGAAGTGGGTCGTCTCCGTCTCTTTAAATATCGCCTCTCATCTTCATTCATTTCTTAACTTTTTCACAGCAAAATACCAGCAAAATACCAGCAAAAACTCCTACGCATAAGTCTAGAGAGTGTTTCGTAGATTATTAGTTCGTAGAGGTTCTTCACGAGTGCTGCGTGATAACCTTACATGGTTTTATCCTTGGACTCATATTCGTACAGATCCGTCGCACTAACGGAGTGAATATTAAGAGTTAAGGAAAGAGATTCGTCTCGACTCCATGGTTTCGTTTCCATTTCGGTTTTGAATCGTCTATTTTTTCCTTAACATCGTATTTATCGTTTAACTCGAACCGGTTTTACGGCTTCTACACTTCATACATTGTTAAAGGGCATGTGATGTCACTTAAGGGGTTTCAAGCTTCTTGCGCTAAGAGATTACAAAGACGAAGCAGCTGTAACACCATGATCCACCTCGGACCTCTTACCTGGATAGGACGAAAATGCAGTGTTTGTACGACCAAGCACATTTCGCTTTTTCTTTAAATACTCCTTTGATGTATATTTGTTTGGCTGTGATAGGGACTAATATAGAGACAAATGAAACTCCAGACCATAAGAGATTTCAAGAAACAAAACACATTAAGAATAAAAATTATCCAGACATCATCAAATCTTTCTCTACACAAAAGGGTTAATAACTAAACTAAGAGAGAGTATAAAAGCCGTAGTGAGAAGTTTCCTTAAACAAACCAAACATAAAGCCGATCATACGTATTGACATTCGATGATAACCCTGACAATGCTCCTTCCGAGCAAACAAAACAGTGGGGGACAGTCTCACGCAGACGGCCTTCCTGAAACCCAGAGACGGGAGTTCTAAACCCGGGACATGCTTCCCTTCTGGTCCCATCCAGAGACCTCCATTATGAGGAGGCATCAGCAACGGTGACTGCTCTTGCGACGTTTCTTGGTTCTTCTACACAAACTCAAAGAACTCAGCAACTTTACGTGTGTACCTTCAACAATACCAATCAAGAACATATCAGTAACTCAAGTTATGATGACATTAATATTAGTAAGAACTTACTGTCTCTTTGCTTCAATATCTCTGCTGAAGTCAATATTTGGTTCACAGTCCAAAAACAAAGCAGGGACCTGTTACAAAACCAATTATTAACCAGTCTATAAGCAAACTCTTATCTTTAGACATTTAGCACACAAACAAAATGAGATAACTTTTACCTTCTGGATGCTAGAATGCATATGATTCATTTCCAAGTAAAAGACACGGTCCTTGATATCAGGATGGAGAGAGTTATCCATCTGCAAAGACGGTTTACTAACAGAGAGCACCCCATGGTTTCCACTGTCAAACGGTAGGAGCCAGCTCTCATGCTTCTCGTGCAGATCCTGCAGATACTTCAGCGACACTCCACCTTCTTCCGCTCGTTTCCTAAGCATCATCCGCTTGTGGCAAGTGTCAGGAATCGCCCTCAAGTATATAAACCCATCAGGTACAACTCCAGGTAAAGCGGAGACTACATGATCAAACCAACAGTCGTATATGCTTATCTCCATCTCGTTCATCCACTTCGCTTCATGAACCGCTCTCACAAACACCTAAACACACAACACATTAACTTCACAACATAATCTAAAAAAAGAAACGCATTTTGTCGAATTATTACCATTCTGTCACTGAAGACACTCCTTTCCATCAACCTAAGAGGCTTAACCCCAGAAGTAAACTCTTTCTCCTGCATCAGCCTCGTGACGAACATGTAGTTCTGGAAAGTGTAAGCATACCTCTGAGGCTCAGAGTAGAACACATCCTAATTAAGACATGGTGATCTTAAAAATCTCAAAACTTAAGTCAATGGATTACACAACGACGCCTAAATACCTAACATTTAAAAATGCACAAATCCAGAATTCCAGTTTCTCTCAGGAGAAGCCATTAGTTAGCACAGGAAACCAAAGATACAACGGACCAGATATAATCCAAAAGTAACTTGGAGGAAGTTATAAAATGAAAAGAACTCACTATCCATATTAAAGCAATGAGCATGAACCCAAACTATAGAAGAGGTACAAAGAGAAAGTAAACAGGAAGATTTGATGTTCATGCAAGGTTGATCACTTTCCACTATACAAATGGTGATTGAGACTGCATAAATCTGTTTGAAAACAAAATGGGAAACAAAGTGGGATTGGAGAAGAGAGAAGATACAGTGAAAACTATAGCTTAAAAGAGAGATCTGACTGTATAGCTCATCATTCTTTGGGAAAAGATACAGTCAAGGCTTAGTGAGAACAATATCAGAAGCGCCTCATGCAGCATCTGTAGCAGCAGCAACAGTGATACCAATATTGGCTCTCTTCAAAGCAGGAGCATCCATCACCAGTCATCCTACATATATGCTTCAGTTCTTGCAACTTCTTCACAATCTCGTACTTCTGCTCTAGCTGAAACATAAACCAAAACATTTCTGTCGAGAGAGAGCATGTTTATGAATAAAAAAAACTCTTCTTAACCAACCTGGGAAGACAGCAGCAAAGGCATCAGCTTTCTCAATCAACTGTTCAACGGGAACATCAGCTAGGCTTTTGTCTTAGTGATTACCAAGTAGAGAAGCTGATGGTGATGGATCATGTTTTACCCCAAACCGAGCCTATGTGGAGTCTATTTGGCAATAGCAAGTTGATCCTCTATAAGAAAACCAATAATACATAAGATTAAAGCCAAAGATAGAAGTTAATAGACAGTACTAAATATTCAAGCGCAGTAAAACAAAATCAGTTCGTAGGTACTTGTTCCAGAGAAGGGAAGAAGTGAATCTCTCTTACCTCTTTGTCAGCAAGTATTCCAACCATAACAGCATGATAGCATCTTCTTTTCTCAATGCTTTTGCCATAACACCCTGAACTAGGGCTGGGCATAAAATCCGAAAACCGAAATACCGAAACACCCGATCCGTATCCGATCCGAAATGTAAAAAATACCTCAATGGATCTTATAGGGTGTTACAAAATATATCCGAACCCGAATGGGTAACCCGAAAACCCGAAAAAGTATCCGAAGAAAACCGATCCGAATGTCCAAATTAATATATAATATAAATATTTGAAACATAAATATGTACTTCAAATATTCAATTTCATATTTATTTGGATATGATATCTAACAATAAGTATTGAAAATTTAAATAAACACCTTAAATACTCCATTATATACAAAGAATGATATATTTCTTATGTTTTACTTTTAAATTTTAAATTTTACTTTGAATATACCCGAACCGATCCGATATAACCCGAATCCGAATGATATATGGTTACTTTGGATATATCCGAACCGATCCGAAACCGAAGTGTTATATCCGAATCCGATCCGTACTTGTAAATTTATTAGAATGGGACCTAGGAGGTGTTACAAAATGGAACCGAAATCTGAAATACCCAATCCGAACCCGAACGGGTACTCGAACGCCCAGACCTACCCTGAACTGATATTTTGTAAGAGATACGAAGAGAGGATGAATTCGGAATGAGAAGTATTCACAGCCTCAGAGATAAGAATGACGCATTGAAGACATCGTAGTGGGCGATGGACTTAATAGGATTAAACACAAAATTACATAACTCAGGCCATTTCAGTCAAGGAAAGGAAGCTCAGACGTCAACCATTGCCGTCTCAGGAAGCAAGAGACATCTGCAAATATCTGATCAAGCAATTAGGGTTAGAGGGCCATCACAGGGACCAAAATTCAGAGCCCATCACGCAATAAACAAAGAAAGCCCAAAATTCAGAGCCCATCACACAATAAACAAAGAAAGCCCATTATATGCGTTTTAATGAAACGCTGAGTTTCGTCCGTATGGAAAGGGAATAAACTATCTTTTATATAGATAGACTAGGTGTCTTCCTGCACCATGTGCAGTAAAAAAAATTTAAATATTTTTCAACAGATAAATATAAATTTTATTTTAAAATAAAATTTGGTTAATATTGTAAATTTTATTTTTGTATCAATATTTTAACATAAATTTGATTTAATTAAACATAAAAATTATATTTAAGAATATGCATGTATATATTTGAAATTATAATCTTAGATAGATTTTTCTATCTATTTATTTTAATTAAATATATTAATTATATTTGTAAACGTTGCATAATTACCAAAAATTAAAATTAAACAATATTTTTCAGATTTGTAGATATATAAGAAAATAATGATTTTACGATTAAATTTTTGTACTTTTCTAAAAAAAATTGTATACATTTTTGAAAATTTTAGTAATAAAATTGTATAATTTAAAAATATATAATTAAATTATATTTCGAAATTTATAATGCCATATTTAAATATATTTATTTTAATGATGATTTATGAGTTATTCCCATATTCTAAAAAAAATTCCAAAAATATAAAATTGACATTAAATGTAATATATGAGTTATTGTCATATTTTAAAAGTTTACCAAAAATATAAATTAAAATTAAATGCAATTGTCCATGTCATATTAAGCTATACGACATGTCATCAATTTTAGTAGCCATGTCATATTTGTTTTGTGAAATTGATTGTAGAAATGACATGTAGCAAAATCACTTCGCAAATATAATCTAGAGTCTAGATAGATAGATAGATATATAGATAGATCACTCGCAAGAAACCTAGCAATAAATCAATTGCATACTTTTAAATGAAATCATCAAAGGTAGAAGAACACTACACAACTAAATATATTTTTGTTTCAAATTTAGAAACTTTGGTCCATTCGACTCTTGCAATGGTGCAGATTTTCCTTCAGAGTCTTTTTCAACACGCAAGAGAACGCGGTCTACGTGAAACAAAGGCCACACCTTTACAAGTTCTTAGAGAGGGTGGTAGAATTGTTTCATGTCCTTGTCTTCACTGCGAGCCACATCATCTATGCATCACAACTTCTAGATATATTGGACCCAAATGGAAAGTTCATATCGCAGCGTTTTTTATCGTGACTCATGCATTCTTTCCGAAGGAATTTACACGAAGAATTTAACTGTTCTGGGTCTTGAATTAGCCAAAGTGGCTATAATTGACAACTGCCGGCAGGTACTTCATCTAACGAAGTATACGAACCTTGACTTTATTATACGCTTATAAGGAAATGTCGAGTAAGTATGTTAAAATCCGTTTTTTACTAGTCATTTTGTTTTGCTTAAACAACCTTCTTTTGCTTCTGGTTTCTTATTTCCTTCCTCTCTTAACCTTTTGGTTGTTTGAACCAAAGCCATGTAATCTTCATACTGGAAGCTGTTTCATAATCTGTTACCCAATCCAAAGCTTGTTTATATTCATGTAGATGATAGTAAGACTTATAGCAGACACACTCACAGATGATTATCAATGTGTATCTCAATTTCAGTAAGGTTGTTAATCAATTTCTGAGGTTTTTTTCCTCAAATTTGTGTGGTTTGCGATTGATACAAGGTTCATTAGTATGTATGTTGATCCTTAATGTTGTCCCGACTGAAAGTCTTGGAGCACTAGTAGAAGAACACAAAAAAGAAGAAAAAACAATTACATTGAAAAGTCCAAGACTTGCAGCCAATAAATGTTAATACTGAAAACAGTACAGATACAATAATGTAGAAAAGATGAAGAGAAACATATGTGTGTGGACGTAACTAAGACAACAAATAGGAAACTTCCGTCAAGTTGTGCTACACTCCAATCTCCCAAGTTATATGCTCTTAACATTCTTCAGAAGATCAATCACCAATTCCTTCTTTTCATTCAAATTATCTTGCTCCTCTCTCTCTCCCAGTCTCTATGGCTCTCTCATTATCTTCTTCTTCTTCTTCCTCTTCTCGCACTTGTGTGTACGATGTTTTCCCTAGCTTCAGTGGGGAAGACGTCCGTGTTAATTTCCTCAGCCACTTTCTAAAGGAGCTTGACCGGAAACTGATCATTGCTTTCAAAGACGACGAGATCGAGAGAAGCCGATCACTGGATCCCGAGCTTAAACTAGCCATTAGAGATTCGAGGCTAGTTTATCAGAATATGGGTAATGCAGAAGATAAATCAAGGAGACAAAATAGATACAAGCAACCAACTATGCTTTATTAGAAATCGCCTAAACAATTTATTACAAGACTTGTTTATCAGCTTTACACAGCCTGTTAACACCCTAACAGCTGCTACTGAAAGATTCCTAATCTACCCAAACTTGTCTCTTTCTCGTCAGTATTTCAGCAACTGCTTCCGCAAGACCCAAGAACACTCCTAAGATATTTTCACCCTTCCTCTATAATAATAGCCAGTGTCTTATGGAATACAGACGACTCCATAGTTTTTTTTATAGTGATCTCCACGTTCCTGAAACCCTAGTCTCCAAGGAACATGAATATGGACAACTTCCATATCAATAAGTACACTTTCGTTTTCTTGAAATGAACTTATTCTTCAAGGCATAAACTTGCTCCCCAAGTTTATTTCTTGCCTTTTTCTCTATGGTATAAACTTGCTCCTCAAGTTTATCCCACGCCAGCTCAGCATCTTGCATCCACATGGTCTCTACCACTCCGCATGCCTCCTGGTTCACTCTCTGACACACACTGACTTAGCAACTACGTCAACGACTACGTCAAGACATAAACCCTCAGTTTATCCTTCTCCATCTCAGCATATCTTGCATCCACATGGTAACCCACCACTCCGCATGCCTTATGTAGTAACGACTAATGCATCCAGCATCAGTGACTTCGTCGTCTAGTTAGTCACGAAAGACTATTGACATCTACAAGCTCCACTTGCATCTTCATCTTGCTGGATATCATTCTTAAAACTGGTAAGACTTTATCTCCGTTCATACCTGACATGTTACTATTCATATGATCATCCAACTGATGATGGTTTGATTACTATAGTTCCTTTCTTGGAGACTTTGGCTGTTGCTGATGATGTTCGGCCTATCATTGGCAAGAGATTTGGTAACAAGGAATGAAATATGATTACTATTCTTTATGGTAAAAAGGAGTCTGGTTTGATTACCATACTTTCTTCCTTCTCTTTTTCTCAATCCGAGTGCAGTGAGCTCGTTCAGTGCAGTGAGGAGTAAGTTCTCCTTGCTTGCTCGATTGTTTAGAACCTTATGAAATAGAAGACCTAGTTATAGGCTTAAATCCTATTCTATTGCTGGTACTTCTCTGCCAAGATAGAGCCTAGATCTTGCAGTTTGTTACAAAATGTACAGTTGGCTAAGCTGAGATAATGGATGTGTGTACAAATGAGTTAACAGCGTGAAATCATTATGAAGTTAAACACCAGCTGCGTTCATCTCTTTCTCTCTGATCTTATCCTATACTGTTGATTAAGCTTGAGAATCTTGCTTGGACTGGAATACCCAAACCCTTAGTTTGGATTGTTTTCAGATACAATTACATATTAAACCATTCAAATGATGCAGAAGTTGAGCTTGAATCTTAAGTCTTACTAGATTTTGACCCATGCACCCACACGAATGTTTACTTTATCTTTTATATAAGTATATATTTGTTTTAAGTAGACAGTGTTATATTATTGTTTTATAGTAAATATCTTTTTTATAAGTATTATATAATATTTCATATTTTGTTTCAAAAATATGTTGCTATTTATTTTTGGTGTCACTATTATATAGTATATCATACATGTGTCATCATATAACTAATTGTATTTTATATGTACCATCATATAAGTAATCATATAATTAATAGTATGGGGGATTTGCCAAATATGACTCAAAACATGATTCTAAATACAAAACTATACTCAAACTTGAATCAAATGCAAAACTAACCTAAAAGCCTTGTGAAATTACAGCCAACCCCTTGTGACCAAACAAAAAAACAGAACTCATTTTTATAAATATAGCCCTGGAAAGTCGTCTGAGTCTTCTTATATACTGTAAGTCGTCTAGACGACTTTCACTTCCACGGAAGTCTTTTGGTGTAGTTGATCTTAAAAATAATTTTTAAATTTTTTAAAAAATATTTTGACAAATGAAAAATTAAAATCATGTAATTATAAACAAGTTTAAGTAATATAAATTAAGATATAAAAAATTGAATAGTTTTCAGCATAGATAAGTGAAAGTAGTTAATCGTGATATTCTTTGGTTTAGGGTTTGACAACATATGTTGTAGTATTGTATGTATTCTTAGGGTTAGATTTTGGAAAGCTTAAATATTTTTTGAAAAATTAAATTTTACCTATATGTGTTTATTTCTGTGTATAGTAAATATTTTTTAAGTTTAATTTGATTTTATGAAGTGTTTAGTTAGTTAATTTAGTTTAGGGATTATGTTTAGGGTCTTGACGACTAACAAGTAAGTCGTCTAGCGATTATAAATCTTCTTTGAAAGTCTTCAAACTCACACTAAAAATATTTTAGTTTACCGCTAAAAATATTTTAGTTTCCCGCTAAAAATATTGAAATCTTCTGGGCGACTTACAAGTAAGTCTTCTATTAGAAGAATTACTTGAAAGTCTTCTGAATCAATAATATTTAACCTTATTGGAATTCTTGTCAACATATATAAATAAAAATTTACACAGTCTATCTCTTCCTCTCAAATGGCTGCAACAAAAATGGTATGTTCCCCATTCTAATACTCTCCAACCTCTCTCTTTGAACTTATAAACACCAAACTTATATCAATTTATGTTTTTGTCTCATGTCTTTATTACTAGTTTATCTTGTTTTACAGGATTTTCATCACATGATTCTCATCTTCCATTAATTTAAAGGTAGATCTATTAATTTTAGATATGTAATTTTTTTGTGTGTTCTATAAAGGTAGATATATCTAATCTTCCACTCATTTTTTCTGTTTTAAAACCATTTGAACGTTTTTGGATATGCAGGTTTTTCAGATTTGGATTTGGATATACATGTTTTTCAGATCTGGAAAACTTCTGGGACGACTTACCTGTTAGTCGTTTAAAATATAATGGGCTAGAAGACTTCCAGGACGACTTACCTGAAAGTCTTCTGATGGAGTCTTCTCACATGTCTCCATTTCATAACAGATCTGAGCGTTTTGGTAAGTTTTTATGTCTGATTTTTCTTCATTTGGTAACTTCATGTTGTATAAAGTTCTTACATTTTTCCCAAACTAAAACTCTCCAAACCCATTCTAATCTCTTTGACTTGAAAACACCAAACTTTATATGAATTTTTCATTTTTGTCTCATGTCTTTTTCACTAATCTATCTTTTTGTTGCACGTTTTTAACCAGATGGTTCTCATCTTCCATTTGGATATATACTTTGTATGTTCTATAAAAGTAGATCTATTTAATCTTCCACTCATTTTTTTTTTTGTTTTTAAGCCATTTGAACAATTTTTTTTAAAATGCATGTTTTTCAGATGTGGAGCAGACTTTGAAAGATTTATAAGAAGTCTTCTAAAATATAATGCGCTAGAAGACTTTTCGAAAGTCTAGACTTCTCGGAAGTCTTATGGAAGACTTCTTGGAAGTCTTCTAGCACATTATATTTAAGAAGATTTTCGAGAAGACTTCCCATAAGTCTTCCAAAGTTTTCTAAAATATAATGTGTTAGAAGAGTTCTGGAGACTTCCTGGAAGTTTTCTGACGGAGTTTTCTTCCATATCAAGTGGAGTCCAAACTTGTCTTTGTAGATGAATGATCTATAATAGTTTTGTTTCTGGTATGTTTTGTGATTTGCATGTGTACTCCTTTAGTTGTGATTTTTTTTTTGTAAATTTGAAGAGATATTAATAAAAAAATTGGTTAATATGTTCATATTCCACAATATTGTCTTGCCAAAATTACTTGACATAATTGAAGTTATTGATACAACTTCAATATCAAAGCAGAATAATAAAAAAAAATTAATCAAATTTATTACAACTAAGGGAAAAAAAATTCTCAAGAACACTTAGTCAAATTCACAAAAGATAAACCATTACATAAGTCCAAAGATATAACATTTTCATTAGAAGTCTTTTGGGAAGTTTTCTAGCAAAAATCATCATTGATGCATATAATAATAATGATACTTAAGTCATTGATACAACATATTAAGAATCATTTTAACCATTCTACTCACTCATAGCAAAAAAAAATCATTGATGCATATAATAATAATGATACTTAAGTCATTGATACAACATTTTAAGAAAAAATTATTTTATCCACTCATAACAATAATCATCATTGGTGCATACTTAAGAGATGGATACAAACAATAGTAACTAGTCAAAACATATCACAATTTTTACAAGTTTGTGTTGAAAAACTTAGTCAAATTCAGTAAAACTAAGGGAGAAAACATATTTTGAAAATATGAGTTTTACATATCTTGAAGTTACTTAATAATCTTAAAAATACAAGTTATTCAAAAACTAGCGTAGAAGACTTCCACAGAAGTCTTCTCGGATCAGCAAGAAACTTTAATAAATATGAATGTTGGTAACCTCATAAATATCACAAATTAAGTTATAAATTTCATTCACTAGCTAAAATATTGATTAATATACATGAATTAACAAGAAAATGTTAAAAATTCTTTATAGTTTTAGAGAAAATGAAAGTTTATTAAACATTAACGCAGACGACTTCCATGGAGGTCGTCTGGCAGACTTCAAGGAAGTCATCCATTTAGGTTAGTTTTGCAAATGATTTTTAACCTAGATGACTTACATGGAAGTCGTCCATCTTTGTTTGTTAAAAAAAAATCCGAGACAACTTACATGTAAGTCGTCTAGGGAAAACGGGTTATTTTTGCATTTAACCGGATTGTGTCAGAAATTTGACTTTTCCTTAACGAATTATCTTAGACGGCTTCCATTGAAGTCGTCCATGATTTTATTCTGAGATTCTGGTCAAACCTTTCTTATCTTGGACGACTTCCATGTAAGTTGTCGGACGGTCGACTTCCGTGTAAGTTGTCTAAAAATAATATATATTTTTTTGTTTTATTTTTCAATTGCAAAACTAACATGAGACGACTTCCATGTAAGCTGTCCCGGTATAACAAAATATTGATTTTTTTTAATTTTCTACTCGACGACTTACGTGTAAGTCGTCCAAGAAAAATCAAATTTCTGACACAATACGCTCAAATGCAAAACTAACCCGTGTAAGTCGTCTCGAATTTTTTTTTAACAAACAAAGATGGACGACTTCTATGTAAGTCGTCTATAAAAACACTTTTAAAAGTCAATTGCAAAAATAACCTCTGCATTGACCAGAAGATTTCTATTTAAGTCATCTGGACAAACAGATCTGGAAAAAAAAACTGATTTCATAGTTTAAACCAGTGAGATAACTTGTTTAGCACACATAAATCTTCTCCAGGCACCCATAATCTCTAACAAAAGTGACTCACCAAGAATCGTAAGCTTCAATGGCTCTATGAACCATAAAAATTTTAGAATCAAAATCTTGAGTTTTTTGGATGAATATGGAGAGAAAGTGAAAGAGATGTTGTTTTTAGTTCACAAGAATTGAGAAAGAAAGAGTGTAAATCGATTCTTAGGTGCATTAAGAGGTTGAAATTGGTTGTTCATGGTGGTTGGTGTATTGATGGCAATGGTAATATTGTGAATACTTGAGGAAGATGAGAGTGATATAGTAAAATATGCATTTTTGAAAAGAAAAAAAATTAAAAAAGTAATGGCATTTTCGTGAATAATCTGAACTTTGGGGGTTAAAGAGACAAGTCAAAGTTCCCAAAAAAAACATGGGTTAGTTTTGTATTTGACTTCAAATTTTTAGTCATATTTGCAAAAACTCCTAATAGTATTTTATTGGGCAATTCTATTAAATAAACCATTTTCAAGTTTTGATCACAAAAAAAGATCCCAAGGAGAAAAATGACTAAATTTTTTCATTTAATAGGTAAAATGATCCTAATACTCTAGATATATATATATATAAAAACTAAAAAAAAAAAAATTTTTTTATAGTTTAAGAATATATGTTTTCAAATTCCAACTTTTTTATAAATTTTTATTTTATTTTATTGTTTTTTAAATTTTTTTTCTAATTCTGTTTTTGTAATTCGAAAATACTTTTTGAAACTTTTTTCAAATTTTTAATATTTATTTTTTGTTTTATAAAATTTTAAATCTCAATCTCAAATCCCCACCCATTGACTCTAAACCCTAATGTTTGGATTAGTTAACCCTAGGGGTATATATGTATATTTACCTCTTTAATGAAACATTTTAGTGATTTTGATCATTAGGGTCTATATTTGTGACAAAAACGTTTTTAGAGAGATCCTAGAGTATTTCCCTATTTTATATGTACGATCATATAAATATATCATATATATTATATTTTAAAATTTTAAAATACTATTAATTTTCATATAATTAATAGTATTTTATACGTACGATCATATTTTATTTTTCTTATATATATTTAAAACATGTTTTTAATAATTGCAATTGGAAAATATTTTAGTAAATATTTTTGAATATATGGATATTTTTAATCAATTTTTTTATATAAATTAACTTTAAATTAATATTTTGATTTGAAATATGTATATAAATTTTAAATTTGTTTTATAATTATTTTAGACAAATGATGTTTTTAGTTAATTAGATTGGACTATTTTCGTATATTTTAATGCTAGTCCAAATATATAGTTTTTGAATAATATAATGGACTTCTAATTTTTTTTTTAATAAAATAATCTCACTACTTATTTTTTTTTAATATTGTTATCCATGTTTTCAAACAATATTATATTTCTTTTTTTTTATTGTTATTTATGTTTTCAAACATTTTCTAAATGTACTTCTACTAAAATAGATGCGATGATACGTTCAAGTTCATGGTATATAATTTGTGATCCTCATTAAAAAATTTCTTAATTTATCATGCCTTATGTGCAGATATCATTCAACGAGGTAACGAACCTTAACTATATATTATAGGCCTTACGAAAATGGCGAGTAAGTATGTTAAATTCGTTTTCACTTTGTCATTTTTTGTGTGCCTAACAACCTTCTTTTGCTTCTAGTATCTTATTTCCTTCCTCTCTAACATTTTGATTGTTTGAACCAAAGCCATGTAGTCTTCATACTGAAAGCTGAATTCACAATTTGTTACCCAATCCAAAACTTGTTTCTGTCGTCTGTGTTTCATGATAAGAGTTATAACATGCACACTCACTCAAGTAATAGTGTCAGCTTTGGGGTAGTGCTAGAGGTGCAAGAGCACAGGGTCTTCATATTTTCATGAATATTTGTTTACTATTTAGGGTCTTTATTTTTGAAATTATTTTACATTAAGGGTCCAAATTTTAAAGTCATTCACTAACATAGGTAAGAAAATATTGCACAAGGTCCACATAATTTTTAAGCCGGGCACGTGTTTCACTTCACATATGTGTGCTTTGTGATTGATACAAGGTTTGTTACTTTGTTGAGCCTTGATGTTGTCCCGAGTGAGTTTTTAAAGAATCAGCTTAAAACTAATTGCAACCTCTCTGTTTTCCCATGAAAGTAACCTTGTTAAAAGTTAGAAAACTTTGCGACTTGTATAATATAATCTATAAAAAAAGTTTCTGTTTAGGGGCACAGTTTTATAGAAACTTGTCTTTAGTCTTTAGAACACTTTAGTGGAATCAATAATGGAAATAATATTCAGTCTTCAGTTTCTGGGTAGTGGAATCAAAATTCTTCAGTAAAGGTTGTAAAACCACTGTACAGTTATAAAAGAAAATTCTTCAGTAGCCTTTAGAAACCTCTCTTCAGCAAACTCGTGAGTATAGCAAGAATATACATTAGTTGCATACATCTTAATAAGATTTTGTTAAGTAAATACAGCCAGAAAGTCTTGGAGCACTAGCAGAAGTACACAAAAAAGGAGAACAAAACAATTACATTGAAAAGTCTAAGCATTGACGGTCGATAAATATTCTCTAAATATTATACTGAAAAAAGTAGAAAGATAATAATGTAAAGATAAGAGAAATATATGTGTGTGAACGTGCAGTCAGTCAACAAATAGGAATCTTCCACCAATTTTTTTTTTTTGACTAGAGTCAACAGATAGGAAACTTCTGCTAAGTTATACTACTTATAAAGTCTTAAAACATTCTTCAGCATATCAATCATCAAGTCTCTCTCTCTCTCTCTCTCTCTCTCTCTCTCTCTCTCTCTCTCTCTCTCTCTCTCTCTCTCTCTCTCTCTCTCTCTCTATATATATATATATATATATATGGCTCTCCCATTAGCTTTGTCTTCCTCTTCTCGCACTTGGGTGTACGATGTTTTCCCAAGCTTCAGTGGGGCAGACGTTCGTGTTACTTTCCTCAGCCACTTTCGTAAGGAGCTTAACCGGAAACTGATCATTGCTTTCAAAGACAGTGAGATCGAGAAAAGCCACTCCATCGGACCCGAGCTTAAACAGGCCATTAAAGATTCGAGGATCGCGGTGGTTATCTTCTCCAAAAACTACGCATCTTCAAGCTGGTGTCTTAATGAGTTGCTGGAGATAGTAAAGTGCAGGGAAGAGTGTGGTCAAATGGTGATACCTGTTTTCTACCGTTTAGATCCTTCCCATGTGAGGAAACAAACCGGTGAATTTGGTAAAATCTTTGAAAAGACATGCCACGACGAAACAGAGGAAGTGAAGATAAGATGGAGTGAAGCTTTGACCGATGTAGCTAATATCCTTGGATATCATTCTGTCATATGGTACGATTTTATGAACCATTCTTTTTCTCTTCTTCTTATATATCTTGATTCTTGAATCAACGTTGTTACTTGTGTTTGACATTATATTTTTTTATTGTTAGGGGTAACGAAGCAGACATGGTTGAAAAAATTGTCAATGATGTTATAGAGAAACTACTTTTAACTCCAGCAAAGGATTCTGAGGACTTTGTCGGCATCGAAGATCATATTGCAAAATTGAGTATGTTGTTGCAGTTGGAAGCAGAGGAAGTGAGGATGGTTGGTTTATGGGGTTCTTCCGGGATTGGAAAGACTACTATTGCAAGAGTTTTATTCAACCGACTTTCTCGACACTTTCAAGGTAGCATTTTCATAGACATGGCTTTCGTATCTAAGAGTATGGAAATTTTCAACAGAGCTAATCCGGACGACTACAATATGAAGTTGCATTTGCAAAAAAATTTCCTATCTGAAATCCTAGGGAACGGAGACATAAAGATAAATCATTTGAGTGCGGTTGAGGAGAGGCTGAAGAACAAGAAAGTTCTTATTTTCATTGATGATGTCAGGGATCAAGTTGTGCTAGATGCCTTGATTGGTCAAATTCAATGGTTTGGAAGTGGGAGCAGAATCATTGTGGTAACAAACGATAAGCATTTTTTAAGGGCACTTGGGATTGAACACATTTACGAGGTCTGTCTCCCATCTGAACACATTGCTATAGAGATGTTATGTCAATCTGCTTTCAGGAAAAAGTCTCCACCTGAAGGTTTCGACGAGCTTGTTGTTGAAATTACAAGACTTGTTGGTAGTCTTCCTTTAGGTCTTACTGTTTTGGGTTCATCTCTACGAGGAAGGGATATGGAGTACTGGATAGATTTGTTGCCAAGGCTTCAGAATGGTATAGATGGGAAAATTGAGAAAACATTGAGAATCAGCTATGATGGATTAAGCAGCGAAGATAAAGCTATATTTCGCCATGTCGCATGCCTTTTCAATGGTGCAAAAGTCACAAACCTGAAGTTGTTGCTCGCAGATAGTGGCTTGAATGTTAATGTTGGGCTGAAAAACCTAGCTGATAGGTCTCTCATTCATTTAAGAAAGGGTCATGTGGAAATGCACCGTTTGCTACAAGAGATGGGTAAAAAAGATGTTCGCCTTGAGAAGCCTGAAAACCAGGAATTTCTGATGGATTCACAAGATATTTCTGATGTACTCAGTGAAGGCATTGTAAGTTTTTTCATATATTCGTAATCTTTTCATTTATTTTAGAGGAAAACAAATAGTTAGCATTTGTTAAAAAAATTAATATTTCTTGTTGATATTTTGCAATTTTCAGGGTACTCAAAAGGTTATAGGTATAGCGTTGGATATTGATGAGATAGATGAGTTTTATGTGCATAAGAGTGCTTTCACAAGGATGCGCAATCTCCGTTTCCTCAAACTTTACTCGAGACTGAGATTGTACAGAGAAGGTAAATTGCAGCTACACGGAAACTTTGACTATTTGCCTCCTAAACTTAAATTATTGCATTGGGATGAATTTCCAATGAGATATATGCCTTCTAAGTTTCGTCCTGAAAACCTCGTCGAGCTCATAATGGAGGATAGCAAGCTCGAGAAGCTCTGGGAAGGGATTTTGGTAAGTTTTGATAATAGTTTGTTATGTTATCAGTAGTGAGATTATAATCTATATTTTACTTTTTGGATGACAATCATGTTCTACTGAGCTCATGTGTTTTGTTCCTTCTTTTGTTGACTACAGACGCTTCCATGTCTCAAGGAGATGGATCTGTCCGGATCTCAGAACTTGATAGAAATGCCAGATCTTTCAAAGGCCACCAATCTAGAGACACTTAAACTTCGGAATTGCTATAGTTTGGTGAAGCTTCCTTCCTCTATTCCACATCCCAACAAACTGACGACAATAAACTTGAAGAACTGTCGGAATCTGGAAACTATTCCAATAGGCATTAGCCTCAAATCTCTCGAAGTGCTAAATCTCTATGGATGCTCAATGCTGAGGACTATTCCCCTATTCTCAGTCAACATCTCACATCTCAGTATAGACGAAACATCCATCGAAGAAATCCCTTCAGTTTTGCAGCTGGAGAATTTTCGTCTCGAGAATCTCTCTTATTTAAGCATGAAAAACATAAAGAGTGAGAAACTGTGGGAAAGGGTGCAGGTATGTAGTTCCAAACTTGACGTTTTCTCCCTAAACTTTGACAATAAATTAAATAGTTACATTAATAATATAATAAAAATTTAGATTTTTCTGTATATGTTATATATTTTTTAAATAATAATAAATGACTAAAACTGTTGTTATGTACCATGTAAATATACATATCTTTTGATTTCGAAATTTACATTGAATAAATATTGATAACTTAATTTTTGATTCTCAATTTGTCTTAAATTTTTAAAAATAATTATAAAATATTAAAACTATTTAAAGTCTCAGTTTTTTTTATCAATAGTTTAAAAAGATACAAATGATCACAAAACATATAAGTATGAAGCCTTATTTAATAGATGACCATATTAAAAAATATTATATATGTCAATATCGTTTAAATTAATTTGACAAAGTACAAACCCTATATGACTAATTAAGGTTTTTTTGTAACTAATTAATATGATTTTTTTTTTTTGTAATTGGTTCAGCCGCTTACTCTCCTCACCACGATGCTGTCTCCCTCTTTGAATCAGTTGTATCTCTCGGAAATCCCAAGCTTGGTGGGGCTTCCATCTTCATTTCAGAATCTCCATCAACTGATGCATTTGGAAATTAAGAACTGCATAAATCTTGAGACTCTTCCCACTGGAATCAACCTCCAATCTCTGTGGGAACTAAATCTTAGTGGATGCTCAAGGTTGAGGACTGTTAGATTCGGGTTTATTATGGGCTTCCAACTCAAAACCAATTGGCAATTAGTGGATTGGCCCTAACCCTTTATATAATAGTAGATTAATTCTTATATATCCGATGTGGGATGTTTCTCATCAATAAGGACTTTTCCCGATATCTCTACCAACATCGGAAGACTCTATCTAAGCGAAACTGGGATTGAAGAGGTTCCTAGGTGGATTGAGAAATTATCCTGGCTTAGAGTCCTGTACTTGAATGGATGCATAAATCTGGAGACTCTTCCCACCAGAATCAACCTTCCATCTCTCTATGTCTTAGATCTCAGTGGATGCTCACGGTTGAGGGATTTTCCTGATATCTCAACCAACATCAAAGTCATATGGATGAAAGGGTGCAACAAGTTAGAATATGTCAACCTTAACTTTTTTAAACTTACAAGACTTGAGGAAGTTGACTTTTCAAACTGCTTAAATTTGGATAAAGAAGCTCTGTTTCAACAGAGAACATATTTGGGTTGTCAACTGTGGTTTTCAGGAGAAGAAGTACCTTCATATTTCACTCACCGTACTACTGGAACCTCCTCCTCTTTAACCGTCCATCTACTTCCCAGCTCTCTCTCGCAGCCATTCCTCAGATTCAGGGCTTGCCTTGTGCTTTTTGACAACTACGTAGCTAATTTCCGCTTCAAAGGCAGATTTTGGAACAGCTTTGATTCCTTTGGTCAACAGGCACAAGACTTCTGGGGTGAAACAGAGTATTATTCGATCAAGCCATTTGTGAAGGGTAGTCATCTGTTAATATTGGACTGTGATATCCATCTAAGCATAGGCAGTGATATCCTAGCTGAAATGAACTACACCCATGTAGATTTGCAGCTTGATTTTCCCTCTGAGTACGAATTGAAAGAATGGGGTATACGACTCTGTTCACTAGCGGACAACCAACTTGGTAATCCAAACACTCTACCACATGTTTTCGAAACCGATGGAGGCAATACGCTTTATCAGGCCGGAGAAGGTGAAGGATGTGGAAGCAATGATCAAGTGACCGAAAGAAGCAGTAAAAGAATGCGGGTAAATCATTATACATGAATTCAACATAGTAATATTTATGCCTCGTAATTTCTAATACCGAGCGTCTTTCTTTTCTTTTCTGCAGATGTCGTGAACAAACTTTGAATCTTTGGTTGTAAAGCAGAGCATCTAATTATGAATTATTTTAATGGCTTCTTCCACTAAACCAAAGAGGCGTTTCAACTAGGAATGTCAAACGGACATGATGTTCAAACGGACAGCCCATGTCTAAATTATCTAAGATTAGACTAAATCTGCTGAAACGGGCGAAATCCAATTGCGTCCATGAGTAAAACTGGGCTGGACCATCTTAAAATTGTGCAGCCCAAATAGATAAAATGTATAGGTCTAAGAAATTGAGAAAAAAATATAATTTCACTTTGTCTTGCCAAAACTACAAAATAGAATTTTTCGTCAAAACCACGTTTTTTTATCAAAATCGTAAAATCGTATTTTTTTTGCTATAATCACAAAATTACATTTTCCATAAAATCGAGTTTTCGCCTAAATAAAAAAATTAAGTTTTCTCACTAAAACTGGAAAACCCTGTTTCCGCCAAAACTATAAAATCGTGTTTTCTCGCTTAAACAATAAACTCGCCAAGAAAATTGTATTTTTTTTTTCAAATAATAAAAAAATTCTTACCAAACTGGAAAATCACATTTTTCGCCAAAATCATAAAACATCGTATTCTATCTAAAACAGTAATATCAAGTTTTTTCGATAAAACTGTAAAATTGTATTCCCGCCAAAACTGTAAAATCATGTTTTCCCGCATCAACAAGGTCTCTCTTTCTTCCTTTTAGAAGCTGGGTTCAGTGGTGGTGTAGATATCAACAAGGTCTCTCTTTCTACCTTCTACTACTTAAGCCCGCATCCTTATGGAGTTGCTTATAATTAAAAAAAAAAACTGGGAAATATCCGAACTCAGCAGCTCATCTTTGGACTGAAGACAAGGCTCTCTTTCACTTTCACTGTTGAAAATATCAACGTTTATAAAACTCTGTATTTAGATCTCTGTTTATGATGTTGTGTTTGTAACTTAATAATGCTTCAAAAGGACAAAATAATGTAAAAATATCAGAAAGTTTGGAACTTTATCTCCTTACTAACTAGGATCGGCCCGTCCTACGGGCGGGTTGTGGATTATAAAATGATCTTGAAACTAAAGTATTAATATATTAAACCTTGGTTGTTCATATGTCTCATGGTTTTTTTTTGCTGTTGGAGGGAGGAATGCATGGGAGTTTGATGGTTTATCCGAGTTTTGTTATACGTTGTTAAGTAGTTGGTAGATATACTAAATTTAGGATTATGGATGTCTGGACAATAATAGCAACTATTGCTTCAGTTGTACAAATTAAATAGTGTTTTAATGGTAATGACAAAGGAACGGATACTATGTTTTTTTTTCTTCTCCGTATGAAATAATTTAATTTTAATTGTTTCGTTGGAATGAATTGTTTAATTATATATGTATCTATCTATATTATATGTGTGCAGATTGATTTTCTGTGCTGGAAAAATTGCTACTATATTTATGCGTGTATGTAAACATATATATTTTATAAACCTATATATTAGTGTTATTTGAGTATTTTCATTTAAAAAATATGTGAAGCACATAAACACAAATCAGAGGATAGACTATATAAACGATACGATGCGAGGATCCGTAGACGATGTTTTGAGTAAGTGTAATAAGGTCACCAACTAAATGACTGTATGTCCTGATATTAAACTGTTATTAAAATTTTAAAAATAAGATCGGGATAGCAGAAGAACTTGTCCACTTCGACGCTTACGCTGTGTCTCTCCGTTCACTGAGAGAAATGAGTCGTCCCAATATCAAATATGCAATGAAAATTACGACAATTATTCACTGCAAACAGACTCGTGTATATAAAAATGTATAAAGTAAATGTGTAGCTCTAACCTCGGTCATCCGGACGTCTTTAAAGATTTCTTTGTGGCAGTAACATGAACTGTGAAGTTTGGTGGTTACATTCTCTAAAATGATGTTTAATGATCCATGTATTTAGAATGTAGGCGGGACGTCCGCCATTTTTACAGCCTCATTGTTGTAGTTCCTCATTTGTGTGAGAAATAAGGAGATCATAAGCTTTGACATAAGCCTACATGTGGAACTTCTATTTGTTATTTCAGATGGAATCTAAGTCACATGCAGCCATTGTCGTCGTTCGGAGATCGGAGCATGTCACATATTCCATAATCAAACTTGTAGTTGGCAGTCTACGCACCATAATATCTCCACCTAAATCAGTGGAGTGTAGGATTTTCGGCACTTCTGACTGCGGTCGTGGGCTGCAACGTGCGGGGTCAACACACTGTGTTATTCATATTGCACGGTTTATGAGGTGTTGAGAAATTTTTCCTTTTCATGAATTGAATTTTAAATTTATTCAACCAAAAAAACTCTTTTGTTTATTTTACAAATGCATCATATTAAAGAATAAAAAAGTTTAAATTATTTATGGTCTATATTTTCTATGATCTTGAAACTGGTGTTGAGAAAATTGAGAGACGTGGTAAGCTCACAGTTTCCCAGGTCTGTTGTTTATTTGTCGGTCAGTGGCATTTGTTGCTTAAAACCTTAAAGCACAATTTAAAAACGATTGCAAGCGGTACTTTGTTATGGCTAGGTTGTTCAAAATCTTTTTTTTTTTGTTTCTTTGCGCTATTCTAAAAGCCCCAACAGAAGCTTGTACTATTGTATGTTTGATATGTGACGTGTGGATTGTGTAATGGCTTCGTTATTAACACATGTATTTTGAGTTTTTGTTACCCATGGTCATGGTTCCATGTCCGGGTTCGACACTTCGACACGTCATTTGGTTCAATAAGAAGTATACCATGGTTTCCATAGTGGACTGAAATTATTACTTTTTTTTAAGGAATTTGACTGTTCCTTTTAATATAAATGTGTTCTAAGCGTTGACAACATAATTGTTGGGTGATTCCTAATTTTTTAAAAGTAATAATGTAGTCCTTACAGGGTTTATATTGGTTTAATAGCAACAGTTTAAGGTTGATGATTCAAACAAATGACCTTCAAGCTCTGCTTCTGATTCCATTGTTTTAGTTGTTGTGGGTGCTGATAAAAAAAAACAGAAGGTGCTGTGAGGTCAGAGTTCAAGCAAACAACTATCCTGACTAACATGGGTTGCAGGGAGGTTAGTATGCAGTTCTTGAGGGTGGCTTTTATTGGGACGCTATGTTGCGCTGCAGCTTTGTAAGGGTGTTTTGCTAAATTTTTGGTTATTTGGTAAGTGACACTGTTCGTTTATATGACCCGGTGGGTTTTGTGTGTTGGTCTCAAACATTATCCTTACATTCGAACCCATAGAGAATAGTCAAATCCTCTCCTGCCAACAGCGCAAGACAAACAACAACTAAGAAAGATGCTTGAGTTTAACATGTTAACCCCTAAAATGCAAACTACATTTTTTTTCTTTTCCAAAAAAAAAAAAAACCAAAGACCTATCCAGTGAAATCACGGTATGGAACTCCATCAAGTCTAGCCAGCTTATTGCAATTAGTCATCTGTTGTCCTGCATGCTAGACATTGAACTCTTGCATATCCTCAGCGTCAAAAGTTCACTCAAAACACAAAAACCTGTATCAATTGTAAAACTCTGACGAACCGTAGAACATCCAAAGCTGTAAGAGCTAGCATCCTCATCTCAACTCCATCTCCTCACATAGCCACGTAATGCTCCTCTAACTAAACACAGACAAACGACAGAAAACTATATTTTGGCATAAAAAACACATAAGTAAACAAAAATTATCTTTTTGGCATCAAAAACACATATGGATGCAAACACTAAATTTCTCTCAAAAAGATCTAGTAAAAATGTTGCGCTTGTGGTTAAACCAAAACAATCCAAGACCTAATTTTTTTTATGTTAGAATAGACAAAACAATAAGATTTACAGACAATCAAGCAATATTCAGAAGGTCAAGAATACAATTTCATTTCGTAGACAAACAAAAACTCCACAATCCGTAATCCAATATCAAAGTTCAATTTCAAAGCCTATTAAAATCATACGAAGAAGAAGAGAGAGTGACCATGATGAGCGAGAGATCTCGAGAGGAGGAATGAGAGGTACGGAATCGAAGATCTCCGCGACTCTGTCGTCCCTAGGGCTGATTCAAACCGATGAGGACTCCGTTCATCGTAACTTCTTGTGTCGCAGCTAGAGAATCCATTAAAGCAGAGGATTGATGAGTTAGCCACTCACATAATAAATTAACTTTGGTGTTATCACGGATTGAGAGGATGATGTTCAAGGAAAGATGGCTTACCTTTTATAGGTGCTGAGAGACCAACTTGCAGAGATTAGACAACCATGAATAAATAACCATTAACGTTTCAAAGGATTAGAAAGGAATGCGTAAAGACGCAAACGAAGCTTCTTACATAGATTCTTCAAGACTACATCCTCTTGAAACTCCATTATTGGTGAATTAAAGACGATTTAAGGTGATTGAAAGCAAAACCGTTACAGGTTCTAGACAGCCGCTGCGGCGATAGGCGACGAACGAAGAACAGGAAGGGAGCATCTGTTTAGGGTTCCCCGTAGAAGACGTATGCGGACGGGCCTCGCGACAGAAAACATTTGATTAGCGCGTGACGAAGCCCACGTGAAGCCCGTTCGGACAGAGCAACGCTTAAGTGAAATGGTGCGGATCCGACGTGGCAGCGCGAGAGAGCTTCTATTTCCGACGTGGCATCCGAGCTGGCATGCCCAGAAGAGATACAATGCTTCTTTTATATATATAGATAAGAGGCTATAAACATTGCTGTGATTTGTTTGGCCGTGATTAAGTCAACAAATAGGAAACATCCAGTTGGCTTTCAAAGGTCAGTGAAACAATTGTGAAATTGGATGTTGAAGACTTATGAAACCGGCCAAAAAATGAAGTTGAAAATAAAAATCAGATATTAATGTAAAGATAAGACATGTGGTGAGTTGATTTCAGTGTGGCCGTGATTAAGTCAACAAACGTGAAACGTCAATCAAGTTGCATCAGAAGAAACAACGGTGAAGTAGTTGCTAGTTAGCAATTTTCTTGCAAATGCTAAGATTTCATTCATAACAACGACAGTGAGCACTCATTTCTCCTCAATTGGTCTTCTTGAGATTTGTATCCTCCTCTCTTTAATTATGGCTTCTTCCTCTACCTCATCTTCTCCCAACTGGTCATACGATGTTTTCACGAGCTTCAGTGGGGAGGATGTTCGAAAAAACTTCCATAACCACTTTCTTGAAGAGCTGGAACGAAAACGGATCAATGCTTTTAAAGACAACGAGAAGGAAAGATGCGAGTTGATCGCCACCGAGCTTGTCCAGGCCATAAGAGATTCCAGGGTTGTAGTGGTGGTCCTCTCCAATACCTTTGCTTCTTCAAGCTGGTGCCTCAATGAGTTGCTGGAAATTATGCAATGCAAGAGAGATTTGGGCCAACTGGTGATACCAGTGTTCTATGGCTTGGATCCTTCTCATCTTAAGAAACAGTCGGGCGACTTTGGAGAGGCATTTAAAAAGGCTTGCCATAACCAAACAGAGGAAGTGAAAAATCAGTGGAAGCAAGCGTTGACAGATGTTGCTAATATACTCGGATATCATTGGTAAAACCTTCTTAATTTTTTACTATTCCTACTTGTTAAGCATGATTATTGGGGGTTTTTAGTGTGGAGATTCTTAGCTGAATATAAGAACCCAACTCTTAACTTTTTACTAAAAAATCTAACTAAAAAATCAACGAATCGGCTCTTAAATAAGATATTTAAGAGCCGCTAATATCTTATTTAAGAGCCGACTCTTAACTTTTTTTTAGTTAAAAGTTAACAAACTTTTTTTATATTCCCCTAACAATCATACCCTAAGAATCCCCAATAATCAAGTTTTTAGGGATTGTGAATTGAATTTTCTTTTCTCTTGTGTATTAGGGATAATGATGCCAAAATGGTAAAAGAAATCGCCATACATGTTCTGCTTAAACTAAGTCCATCACAGGATTGGGAGTACTTTGTTGGCATCGAAGATCATATCAAAGAGATGAATTTATTGTTGAATTTGGACTCAGAGGAAGTAAGGACGGTTGGGATCTGGGGCCGCTATGGAATCGGCAAGACTACGATTGCAAGATCTATATTTCGCCTAAACTCTTCACATTTCCAAAGTAGCAATTTCATAGACAGGAGGTTTGTATCTAAGAGCATGGAAAATTATAGTAGATCCAACCCGGATGACTATAAGGTAAAGTCGCGTTTGCAAAAATCATTTTTGTCTGAAATTTTAGGCAAAAAGCACCAGAAAGTGCTTATCGTTATTGATGGTCTGGATGATCAGTTGGTGTTAGATGCCTTGGCGTTTCAAACTCAATGGTTTGGAAATGGGAGTCGAATCATTGTGGTTACACACGATAAAAGTCTTTTAATGGCACATGGGATTGATCAAATTTATGAGGTGTCTCTCCCTTCTGAAGAGCAAGCTCATAAGATATTCTGTCGATCCACATTTCGGCAAGACTATCCACCTGAATGTTTTAGAGAGCTTGCTTTCGAAGTGGTAACTAACCATACTCCTTTTAGTCTTAATTTTTTGGGTTGGTGCTTACGGGGTAGGGACAAAGAGGAATGGTCCGAATGGATAAATAGAGCACTTAAGTTCCCCTATGATGTGTTGTTACATAACGAAAAAGAGAAATTGATTTTTCGTTACATTGCATGTCTTCTTAACTTCGAAAAAGTTCGTGACATCCTGTGGCTGCTAGAAGATAGTGATTTGGGCGTTGAAATCGGGCTTAATAATCTGGTTGATAAGTCTCTCGTACATGTAAGAGAAGATACTATTGAGATGCACTGCTCGCTACAAGAATTGGGAAAGGATATTGTGCTTGCACAGTCTAATGAGCCTGAAAAGCGAGAATTCCTTGTGGACTCGACAGATATATGCCATGTGCTTGAAGACAACATTGTAAGTTTTTGGGATCTTTTCATCTAAAAGCATGTCATTTGATAAATGATGAATTATAGGCATTTGGTAAATTAACGTGTGTTTTTTTAATTATAATTCAGGCTACTACAAAGCTTTTAGGTATATCATTGGATATGGATGAGATTGATGAACTATACATGAGAGCGCCTTCAAAGGACTGTGTAATTTGAGTTTTCTAATTTTTTACACTAACCACAAGAAAGAAGTAAGGTGGCACATACCTAAAGAATTTGATTATTTCCCCCATCGGCTAAGACTACTGAGGTGGGATAATTGTCCTTTGAGATGTATGCCTTCTAAATTTTGTCCTTCAAACCTTGTTAAGCTCCAAATGTTGGGGAGCAAACTTCAGAAGCTTTGGGAAGGAGTTCAAGTAAGTTTTATGTAAAGTCTTAAGCGTTGATAGCAAAGCATTAGCAAAATAATTATTCTTTTTATCATCCTATAAACAGTTATTAGAAAGGCATTTACAAAACTAATTTAAAAATACTAATATTTTCAAAATGTTCTTTGTTCAATGCTCCCATATATAGTTTCTGGAAGAATATTTACATTTATAATCTCAAAAAATCACTTTAATGTCCAAAAATAATTAAATATTTTTAAAATAAATTTTCAGTTAGAATAATTTTAAACTTTGAAAATAATAATTTCACATTTAAAAAATCAATTAAAATGTAAATTAATATATTTTTATAGAGAGAAATATAAATATATCTATATTATTTAGAAATAAATAAATCATATAATAATTTTATGATAATTTATATATGAATCATTTACTGTTTTACTAATCAATTTGTAAAATACAAACATCTTCATCGTATTGTTTCTATTACATATTTTATTGTTTTATAAAAAGCTCTAGCAATCAAAGTTTTAATAAGATTAGGAATGGAATCCTTGCAATTTTTTGAGAAAATTGCCAAAAGAGAACAAAAAAATCAGGTTGTTGTCCCTTTAGTATAAAACTAATTTTGTCTAGTTTTTCTCTTTTTTACCCTTTGTATTTCTGAAAACTAATGAAATAAATAATTTTATGAATCAAAAAAATTATTAAAAATATAAACAATTAATAAAACATCCATATACACAAGCTGGTAATTTTCTTTTGCTCAAAAACTTGGTAAATAAGATTTTTAAAATACGTTCTACTAAAAGTAGAATGCGTCTTCTATGAAAAATGGTATAGTAGAAAACGATTTCTAAAATAAACACGTTCATCTACTTCTTTTAGAACGTTCATTTTACTATTTACTAAATTTCTAAAAAAGAGGAATGCACATTCTACTAATCGTAAAAGTATCCACTTTCCTTCCGAATGCATCTTCTACTTTTATAAAGTATTCTAAATTTCGAGGAATGTGTTTTCTACAATGTAATCTTACGTCTACTCAAAGTAGAAAGTGTATTCAGAATTTTTATCATTCTTCTAAACTTTTAGAAGTCGCCTTCTACGGATAAGAATACTTGATTTTTTGCGAAAATTAATGAAATTTCAGTTAAGAAAATATTCTAAAAATCTCTTAGAAATATTTTAACTTTCTAAAACGTGTTATGGTCGATTTTACTTAAAAAAATTAAAAAAAAACGATTATTCCTTCTCTTCTTCATCAATCTATGGTTTTTCCATAGTTTTTCTTTTGATTCTTCTCACAAACTCTTGTTCTCTATGATGCATATCTATACCTCTTTTTTTTTTCGATTGCCTTTCAACTGTTTTTTACCTTTTTTCCATTAACTTTTTTTTTTAAAATTCAAATTAACTTTTAAATTGTGTTTAATTAGATTAAATATAGGGTTAGTTTTGGGATTATGAAAAAAATTATACTATTGAGACAACTTTATGTTGTTTTTATACTAAAGGGACAACAACCTTGTTTTTTTGTTCTCTTTTAGCATAATGTTTTTTATTTATTTTCATATTAACTTACTAAATAACGTTGGTTACTGATAATGGAATTTAAAGGCAATTTTTAATAAATTGGCACGAAAGAAAGAAATAATCGGTATTAATTGAAAATTGAGAAAATATATTATTATAAATTACTGCTTTGTATTATTAGGATCTCTATAATTTATTTATAGATATTGCCTTTTATATGAAATTGCTTTTTGATAATAATTTGGTTATTTAAAGGAATGCATTAATGAAATAAATAAAATATTAGCAATGACAATTTTATAAACTCAATTCATTAAAAAGTATCAATGTAAATAGCCAAATTATTACTGACGTTATTAATATTTTAATACATTCCTTTTATAACTAAATTTTTATCAAAAAGGAATTTCATATAAAATACAATATCTATAAATATATTTTATTTTTATTTTCGTTTTTATTAAAAACCATATTTTTATGAAAAAGCTAATTTTGTTTAAAAAGGAAACATTTTTACTATTAAAATGCAATAGTTTAATATAGTTTACCATTTAATTATTTAGAATTTATAAAATATTTCAATTATTGTAAATATTAATATATGTTCATGAGCTTCCAAAAATGTATTAGTTACTTATATATGTAACTTTCTATAGATCATCGTTTTATTTTCAAAAGTTTTTTTTAAATCAACATATATTTTGAAAAATATTAGGAAAATATATGCACATTTAAACGATAAATAAAATTATTTTGATTTTACTTAATTATAATAAAAATAATTTACTTCAATTTTAATTTTAAAGAATATATGTAACTCACTTAACTAATTCAATTTACATCTAAATCATAGATTTAACTACACTAAGAATATAACATTTTATAATAATAATTTATTGTATAAATGTAAATTATAGGATGACTCAAAATATATTAACAAATGAAAATAAAATATTAACCAACTGTTGTAATTTAGTTGTTATGTAAAATTTATATATATATGAATGGGACTGTATAATATTATCGTTATATTAATTTATATAATTTGGAATCATACACTTTAGTTTATTTTTTCTTTTATTATAAGCACAATATATCTTAAGCTATACATTTCTCAAATATATTTACATATCTAAGACAATAACCAACGTAAATGCAAATAAGAAAATTAATCATAATTTTAATATATTTAAAATAGAAAATATTAGTTGAATTCGGAGAAATAGAGCCAATCCAATATACCTAAATGATAACTAAATTGACTGTAAAACAACAAAACCAACTAGATAAAATATATCTAAAATCATATGCCTAATTAAAATAATATAATATTATTAATACAAATTATGTATACAAATTATAAATTTATTTAAAATTAAATGTAAATAAACAATCATGTTTTTTAATATATTTACTTTATTTATAAATATTTATATCCGTGCATGAGCATGGAAAAAATCACCTAGTAGTTTAATAAGAACATACATCTTCTACGACTTATTGCTATTGATTTTTCATCTGCTATTCCAGTCAAAACTTTAATTTAGTATAGTTGTATGTGAGAATTCTGTAAATGGATGACTAACTTATTAATACTCCAGCCACTTGAAGGACTCAAGATTATGGATTTGGAGGGATCTAAAAATCTTCAAGAAATCCCAGATCTTTCTAAGGCTATTAATCTCGAGATACTTCATCTCAACAATTGCTCGAGTTTGGTGGAGCTTCCTTCCACTATCCAGTATCTCAATAATCTGGAGGAGTTGAACATGCAGTTCTGCGAAAACCTAGAGATTCTTCCACAAGGTGTCAATCTTGAATCTCTAGATCGCCTTGATCTTAGTGGATGCTCACGGTTGAAGAGTTTTCCTGATATCTCAACCAATATCACATGGCTCGATCTAAGCGATACAGCAATTGAAGACATCCCACATAAGTTGCATATAAAGAAGCTCGCTTGTCTTTTCATGGAAACAATTACGACTACTAAACTGTGGGAAGGAATGCAGGTATTTACTTAATCTTATATCACTCTTGCTAGGTTGAATTTTTAAACGTTATGAAAACAAGTTCCTCGAGAAAAACTAGTAGCTATTCGTTTGGGTCAATTTGTGATATAGCCAACTTCTCAATAAGCATTAAGAATAAAGCAAACATAAACGTATAATGCACTTTTGGTAACATCCCATATATATTAAAAGAGAAGCATTATTATTTAATGTTTTCACACTACATTGAACACGTGGCAGTCCCACGTCGATTTCAATTTGAGTATGTTGACATGTTGGCCTCACAATCATTAAACAATTAATGCGTTCACACACAAAATTTTTTAACTTCACCGCAAACAATTTAATGTGTTTAGACTAAATTTTTTAATATATCAGTTTATTTTAGTTCCTGCGTTTTTAACATTTTTATTAGTGAACTTAAATTCTCTATGTACAACTACTGAATAATATCATTTTAAAAGATTTTTTTTTAAATCATTAAGATTCGCATCAACTAAAATGCTGGAATGAGAATGTTTTTAGAAGTTGAAAGTTTCGTATATTACCGAACTTAGTCAGGTTGGGGTTTCTATAAACAAATGCAATAAATAGTTATGACTGATTAGGAATTAAGGAAATTGAGGTAAAAAAAACACCACGCACAAAGTCGGATCTTTAGTTTAGCCAAATATTTTTTTCTTTACAGAGTTTTCATATCACACCAAGAATTAGAAACATAATCAGATTCTTAGAAAAAATCAAAAATCAGAAAAGCTTTAAAATAAAAAACAAGGTTCATTAACTCGATTGAAAAACATAATTCAGGTGCCGACTGAAGGGATCACATTATTTTCCACCGAACTCTAACACTTTTCACTTGATTATATTGTGTTTTTATTATATTTTCCAAGATTTTTTTATAAGAAAATACATGTTATTGGTTATAAACTATTTCAGATTTGAAACATGCTCAACAATACTAAATGACGCCCAACCATTTTTATTGGTATTATTAAAATATGGTCCAATAAGTATGTATGTTAAATAAGCTCAGAATATTTGTTTTACATTTATTTTATTTTACTTTATATTATTAGAAGAAAGTAAGTTTGGATAAAATATAGGATCCGAAGAACCGAACCGAAGTAGATTTGAAATTAATACTAAACAAAAATTTAAATTGATTAAGTAGTCATATGGATCTAAAAGATTAATATCCAAATCAAATCCGAATCTGATCCAAATTAAAATATTTTAGATATCAAAAATACGTAAATCACAATTATATAATTAATATGTTAATTATTTTAAAATCATATCTATTAGATATTAAAATATATTAAAATATCTAAAAATTATCAACATTGACAAAACTAAATATCTAAAAATAACAGAAAATGTTCAAAATACTGAAAATATTTATTTGTTCTCCATCCAAATATTTAAATTGAGCTAATGTTTATGTAAATTTAAATATTTAGTCTTACATTATTCAAAAAAATTATGCTTATATTATTTTATTTATGGATATTGAGGATTAAATACATAATTAAAATGGATATCTGAAATCGAATCCAAACCCGCAATGATTCAACCAAATCCAAAACAAATATTTTAAATATCCAAATACGATTTAAATTTCTAACTAAAATCCGAAATCCGAAAACCTGAAGGGAGAATGAATGTCCATCTCGAGAAAAAGCTATAGAACAAATGTTTTAGTACAATATACAATAAATAATTTAATAAACTATTTTATTCCGCACACAGCACCGGTTACTATTTAAAGTGGACAACTTTCTATTTATGCGCGTGAATGAAGAAAAGCTTTGAGAGAGTTACATAAAAGGACACAATGTGACTTGTGTTTACGCTGAGAGACACATTGTATCTTTGGCACACTTTCTCTTGACAGCTGTTTTTTTCTGGACAAAAATGACCCTGCTTTTTGTGTAAGGTGAATCTATTTCTTTTAAAGAGGCAACCGTAAGGTGAGTAAGTTGAAAATGAGTTTATATTTAGTTGTAATAAATGATAAAGGTTAAAACGAAAAGATAAATATATGAAAAAAGTGAATTGTTTAAGAACGCTGAATCTGTTTACATACATAAGATCTAACAACTGATAATATGTGGACACCATATATGTGCCAATTTGTGGACACCATCTATGTGGACAAAGCAATTGGTGGACAAGAGAAGCGTCGATAACATGATTTTTATCGAATGTTGTAAGAGGGACATTCCCTTCCTTGTCTGTCTAAGAAGAAAATGAGAATGGTTTATTAACTTCTCGTATACTCGATTTAGGTATCTAGATAGCTGGTTTCGGATTGAATAAAGAGGAAAAGAATTTGTGAACCGATGAATTGTGGACACCATTTAGTGGACGAAGCTTCTGTGGACACAATTTATGTGAACATAGAAAGTTTGGATATAGAAATGTGGATATGAGTTGATAAGATAATTGTTGTTACGAATTAAAGTACATAACTAAAAAGGTTGGCACGAAAATTAAGAGGATCTACGAATAAATTAAAGAATGTTGGGGTCAAATTGAAAATATCCAAAAATGGAAGGACCATATGTGTAAAATAGAGTAACTTGACCATTGATGCTTCTAGAGCTTTCTCTTTGCAACGGAAGCAACAACGAAGACTTTGGATGGCCGCCACATAATTTCAACTAGACTTCAACTTTAATGTCCACAACGACCACATCCACACACAACTCCTTTTGAATTCATAATCTAACCTTTCATGTCGGTGGCTGTCTGTAAAACCAAGCGGTGGAGAGAACACAGGCGGCGGAAAAGAACAGGAAATAGAGAAAGAGAGACAGGGATAAGAGTTTGGTCTCGTTTGTGAGAGTTTAATTGGTTTAGGGATTTATAAATTGGTACGGTTTCAATATGAAATTAAGATTATTTGTTTAAAAAAAATATATTATTTGTTTTAAAAAAGAAATATACTATTTGTTTTTAAAAAGAAAATAAGTTCTGACTAGTTAGAAAATCTAAAGAAACACACAATCTCTTAGTTAGGGGTCATGTTGGTAAATTCACTAAGAGAAAGTGTTCTCTAAATCCAAAGTGTCTTTTTGTGTAATTGAGAACTTGGAATGTGTCCCTTAGAGTAAATTTCTCCCTTACTTTGATACTAACTGTTTAATGTTTTTTCATTGATCTTTCTTCTCGACAGGGAAAGCGACGCTACAATGATTGAAGACATCACCAATGATGTTTCCCGTAAACTACTTTCAACTACGTCGAAGGAGTTTGAGGATCTTGTTGGCATTGAAGATCATATCGCAGAGATAAGTACATTGTTACGTTTGGAGTCTGAGGAAGTCAGGATGCTTGGTATATGGGGTTCCTCTGGAATTGGTAAGACTACCATCGCAAGAGCTCTGCTGAACCGATTTTCTTCAAGGTTTCAACGAAGCATCTTTATAGACATGGCTTTCGTATCTAAGAGTAAGAACTTGTATCCTAGTGCAAATGCGGACGACTACAACCTGAAGTCACATTTACGGAAAGAATTTCTATCCGAGATTTTGGGCGAAAAGGACACTAAGAAAGAGCATGTGGGTGCACTGGAAGAGAGGCTAAAAAACCGAAAAGTTCTTATCATTATTGATGATTTGGATGATCCAATGGTGCTAGATGCCTTGGTTGGTCAAAATCATAGGTTTGGACGTAGGAGCAGAATCATCATGGTCACAAAAGATAAGCATCTCTTAAGGGCACGCAAGGTTGATTGTATTTACGAGGTTGTTCTCCCATCTAAAGACCTTTCTCTTAAGATGTTATGTCGATATGCTTTCTGTAAAGATTCTCCACCTGATGGTTTGATGGAACTTGCTTCTGAAGTTGCACTGCTTGCCGGTAATCTTCCTCTGGGTCTTAAAGTTTTAGGTTCCCATTTACAAGGTAGGAATAAAGAGGACTGTATTGATATGTTATTGAGGCTCCGAAGTGGCTTGGATGGACGAATTGGGAAAACAATGAGAGTCAGCTACGATGGGTTAAATAACAGAAAAGATAAAGCAATATTTCGTCATATTGCATGCTTTTTCAACGGTGCACATATCAATGACATCAAAGAGCTCCTAGCAAATAGTGACTTCGATATCAATATCGGGCTAGTCAACCTCATCGATAAGTCCCTGATACAGGTAAGATCGGGTAATGTAGAGATGCACTGTTTGCTACAAGAGATGGGTAAGGAAATTGTCCGTGAAGAGTCCAATGATCCTGGAGAACGAGAATTCCTTGTGGATTCAAAAGAGATTTGCTATGTGCTTAGTAACACCATTGTAAGTTTACCCGTACGATTCCCATATTACTCACTTAAATATAAAACTTTTCATCTGATAAAGATGAGTTGTGTGTCTCTCTGTTAAGCTAATGGGTTTGGTCTCTTTTCTACTGATATTATAATTTCAGGGTACGAAGAAGATTTTAGGTATATCACTCGATACCAATGAGATTGATGAGTTGAATGTACACGAGAAAGCCTTTGAAAGTTTGCATAATCTCGTTTTTCTAAACATTTACACGAAGAAAAGAATGATGGAGGAAGAAGAGAGATTGCATTTACCAGAAGGCTTCAACAATTTTTCCCCCAAACTCAGATTATTGTGCTGGGACAGATACCCAATAAGTTACATGCCTTCCAACTTCCGCCCAGAAAACCTCGTTAAGCTCCAAATGCAGAGGAGCAAACTTGAGAAGTTGTGGAAAGGAGTTTGTGTAAGCTTTTAGTCTAAGAAATGCATCTTTTATTTTCTCAAGTGATGACCATCTAAACTAATGAGTATCTTACTTATACTTCAGGAACTTAAAGGACTCAAGATTATGGACTTGGGGGGATCCAGAAATCTTATGGAAATTCCAAATCTTTCTAAGGCCACTAATCTTCAGATACTTCGTCTCAACAACTGCTCGAGTTTGGTGGAGCTTCCCTCCACTATCCAGTATCTCAATAATCTGGAGGAGTTGAACATGCAGTTTTGCGAAAACCTAGAGATTCTTCCAAAAGGTGTCAATCTTGAATCTCTAGATCACCTTGATCTTAGTGGATGCTCACGGTTGAAGAGTTTCCCTGCTATCTCAACCAACATCTCATTTTTGAATATAAGCCAAACAGCGATCGAAGGAATTCCCACAAATTTGCATTTTGATAATCTCGTTAATCTTTTCATGTATGACATGATGAGTGTTCAACTATGGAAAGGAATGCAGGTATGTCTTTAATCTCATATTTAATAAGAAGTTACTGCCGCTAAGTTGAGTTTCTTAAACATTATGACAACGTATGTCTGTAGTACTGTTATGATTCTTAGAATACTATCTATTTTCTTATGTGAATAATAGTGGCAATGAAAATCATTCAACATCTCTATTTTTTATTTTTGGTACAGCCGCTTACACCCCTCATGACCATGCTGCCTCCCACTTTGGAAATACTGTATCTCTCGGATATCCCAAGTTTGTTGGAGCTTCCTTCCTCAATTCAGAATCTCTATAAACTGGAGGTGTTGCACATTATTGAGTGCACAAATCTGGAGACTCTTCCTGCCGAAATAAACCTTGAATTTCTCAAGATCCTCCATCTTACTGGATGCTCACGGTTGAAGAGCTTTCCAAATATCTCAACCAATGTCTTGGCTCTCTTTCTAGAACAAACTGCTATTGAAGAAGTTCCTGGGTGGATCGAGAACTTTGATCACCTCACCTACCTACACATGAGTGAATGCAACGAGTTAAAATATGTTTCCTTAAACATTTATAAATTGGAACATCTAGAGGTGGTTGACTTTTCATACTGCGGGTCGTTGACTGCAGCTAGCTGGATTGAAAGTCCATGTCTGCTGGCAATGGAAACAAAGAATATCCACTCGAAGTTTCAGGTCTCCAACGAGACTTCTGCTCTTCTTCCAGATAATTATGTCCCAAAAATCCAGCTCAAGCTGAGCAAATGCAACGAATTGGATGAAGAAGCTATCCTTCGGCAACAACCATGGTTCTTCAAGTCCTTGATGTTTTTAGGTGATAAAGTGCCTCCATTTTTCACGCACCGTAATACTGGAACCACTCTCAGCGTCCCTCTACTTTACACCTCTCTTTCCCAACAGTTCTTCAAATTCAAGGCTTGCGCAGTGGTTGCATCAACAACTTCCACATATATTCCATTCGAAATCCAGGTACATTGTTGGTTCATAGACAGACTTGGGAACTACATCTATTCGGATAACTGGCCATTGACCATCACGACAGCTAAGTTTAATACTCATCTGGTTATTTTTGAGTGTTACTTCCATCGATTCCCTCTAAATGAAGACAATGCTCCACTAACGCAACTTAGTTACGATTACGTGGAGTTAGAGTTTTTCACGGAGTACTATGAATTCCAAATTATAGGATGTGGTATACGACTCCCTGAGGACGGTCCATATTTAAAAAGTGATAGGTATGGAGCCAGAGCGCTAAGAGGAAGAAGAGCCCCGAGTAGAAGATGGAATCCCGTGGGAAAAATTTACAGTAGGCTGAATATGAATCGAAGACGAAGGAAGCAAATGAGCGTCGTAAGCATATTTAATTCCTTTTCAGGATAAACTAGAAATGATTCTATATTACCTAAAATATTCAACTGAGGTCGTTTTTTGTTCTCTGTTTTGTTTTTTGTTTTTTTCTTTTAATATTTTGTTCAGCCGCGTACACCCGTCAGGATCATGCTGTCAACTTTTTTGACGTCTCTGGAACTCTCGCATATACCAATTTTGGTGGAGACTATTTCTTCATTCCAGATTCCTAATAATTTGAAGAAGTTGAGGATTATATATTGCATGGATCCGGAGACTCTTCCGGAAGGCATCAACTTAAAATCTCTCGACTTATACTATCTAACTAGATGCTCACGGCTTCAAACCTTTCCTGATGTCTCAACCAACATCTCAAAGCTCTATCTAAGTCATACAGGGATCGAAGAGGTTCCTTGGTGGATCAAATACCTGTCTCACCTAGTCTCCATGGAGATGTGGAAATGCAACCAGCTAAAATACATATCACCAAGAATTTTCCAACTTGATAATATTGACGTGGTTTCCTTCTCAGACTGTGAGCAGTTGGCAGAATTTGAAGGGACAAAAGAAGCAAAAGGCATCAACAATCCTCTCACCATGTTGATCATGTTCACCAACTGCTTCAGACTGAATCAAGTCGACGCATTCGCTCAACAATCAGCTTCCATGCATCTCATATTACCAGGTGTCAAAGTGTCTCCATGTGTTACTAACCTCTCTACTGGTAGCTTCCTTACCGTCTCTCGACATCATTCGCCTCTCTCTCAACAATCACCTTTGGACTTCAAGGCTTGTATCTTGCTTTCTGAAGTAACCGCTAGCCATCATCAGCTTTGCTTTATAGACATCCATGTACATTATCGTTTCATAGATAGCCACGGGAACTACTTTGAGCCGGCTGAACCAAGCTGTTTCTCCTTGGATCAGAAAATTAATCACCTGATTATGTTTGACTGTCACTTCCCTCTAAACCAAGAGTGGGATCAAGTTGAGATAGAGTTTCGTCATAATAGTAACCGACTCAGACTAAAAGAATGCTGTATGCCACTCTCGGATGACCCTACTCCATTTCTGGTAACTTGGAAAGAAATCGATGAAAGCAAATTTGATGATGATGAAGGCTATGCCACTGCACTTAGTAAAGAAGAGTGGGGAGGCGACAGTGATGATATAGGCTATGAGACGGCAGATGATGAAGAAGATTGCGGACACAATACTGATAATGAAGACTATGATACTGCACTTAGTGAAGACGAGTTTGGAGACAACCAAAGATCCTATTGATTTGCTTCGCAAAGGTACAACAATTGTTAATTGATTCTAATAGCTTAATAGCTTACACGTTTCTGTATCCCTTGTAATCGATCTTGCATATTATAGTTACACTCATGAACAATACATTTATATTTATGTATGATAAAGAAACAAACGTCAAGAGAAAATCTTTACTACTATTTCAAAATATTTGATTATGCCTGTGAATGAAGCGAATATGGTTTCTTTGTAAGAAAAACAGGCACTCACTTTTACAACTTTTTTTTTTGGGTAAAATGTTAAATTTATACCATTTTCGAGATTTATAAATGTTTTGTACAACTTATTTGAAAAGAAATTAAAGAAAAGAAGGAACAAGTACAACCAAACTCAAGCGCGGACAGACCTCAGGGAGATTAAGTACACGAGAAATTGAACTGCAGCATCGAGGGCGAGCGATCTGAAGTTGGGAAAGAGATGAGGCGATCACGGATAAGATGGTCCAACGCACGACTGAGACCTACAACTGATGTAGTTGTTGAGGTGAAGATCCTGGCATTTCTTTCCCGCCAAAGGTAGATGGCTGGCTGAAGAATTAGCTTGATCACAGGGCCTCTTGTTCAGTCAAGGTGACACTGATTAATTAAAGCTGCTGATGAGTGCAGATCCGAGGGTGTTGCAGTGAGGATTTGCTATGCAAAGTGCTTCCATATGCTGCAAAAGAAATCACATTCAAAGAAGAGATGGTGATGTGTTTCGACACCGAAAGAGCATAGAACACAATCAGCCGGTACATTGAGTAACAAATGCATTGCGAGGTATGTTTTCCTTGAACCAGACAACCTTCAACCAGAAGACTGAAGGTGATTTGTGTCTTATGTGTTCCCAAGTAATCTTAGAGGAAAAGAGAGGGCCAAAGCTTCCATCTGCCTTGCGCCATAAGTACTGATCAGGACCTTATGAGGCGACGGAGGAGAAACTGTTGTCAAGACTATTTAAAGAGTCTCAGCTGCAGGAGATCTCGCGGGAGGAAGGTGCCATGCGCCCTGGCATGTAGCTTCTGAGATGAGACTGTTGCGCATTTCCTGAGACGTAACATTTTGGGCCCGTCTTCACCAAGTACAAAGATCAGTTGATGTGATCTTGGGCTCATATGTGAAGTTATGGACATGAAAGACATTCAGAAATTGACCCATGATGTTAGCTAACATGTCAAGTCCATTGTTATCAAGTCACAAGCCCAAAAAAAATCAAAATCAAGTGGTTCTTTTGCTGTCCAAAAAAAGTGACGAAACTCAGAAATTAAATTGCATGGAAAGATTTTCTCTCTTGCATGCAAGGAATGCTTGTTTCAAGAACATTTTCTCTCCTCCATGCATTTCTTTGGTGATTTCCTAGAATAATAAATTTCTAGTTTTGTTTGCAAGTTTTGTTTTCCTATAAATAAGTTGGAATCTCCATTATAATAAAAGAAGCTTTGAGTATTATTTTTGGAACCTTGAGAGTTATTCTCACTTTTCTTTAAATGGTGTGTAATATCATTTAATAAATCAAATAGTTCTTAGTTTATACATAGTTTACATATAATAGAATGGTAAAGTATTATATATATTTTTATATGTATATTTTAAGTAACTATATTTCAAAAGAATAGGCTAATAAAATAAATAATTTGTTTTGTTGTTATAGAATTAATTCTTAGATATGTATATGGAGTAGAACTAATTTTTACTGATGTCCATCTTTTTAAATTGACACTTATGTAATTCACCAAATTCATAGAAGAAGTTAAAAAGAAACTAAATTCATATCAATAGAACAGAGACGAGAACGAAAGCACAACTTTACATAGTTAGAAAATTAAATCACTTATGGAGAGTCAATAGTAAACAAATCAAGAGTATAAAACCTAATCCTCTTTCGTGATTATACAATCGATGTTGCTTATTTGGTTTTGGTGATTTGTGTCAACCGCAAAACTTAATTTATTTTTATACATATGAAGTCTTAAAAATAATTAAAATGAATTGTAATACATTAACTCTTCATCAACAACGATGATATATTTAAGATACCAACATTTGTATTCGTCATTTTAAAATCGATAAAGATTGTAGTGTTGCAAATGTTAAAGCCGATTAATGAGCAAACATTATTATAAAAATTCACCCGGTTATCACCTAGTAGTATGTTAAGAAGAGAGAGAACAATTCTAAACAAACTCAATATATGATATTACAAATAACATTATTGCCGGTAGTTGTCATGCTATATCAACACTGGGTTCCAAAATGTGAACCCATTAATTCTAGTAGATCAAGCAAGCAAACACATAACTCTGGAGAAAAAATTACGTATCCAAGAAAGAGAACATATTGTCTAGTCAAATTGTCTTCGTTCCCACTTCTCTATAGCAGAACCAACTGGGAAGGATAGCAACTACCTCCAAGTAGAAAAATCCCAGAACACCTGCAATGGTTTTAAATTCAAAGGATTAGCATATTGCACTGCAATTCTGACTATCAACATACAAAAGCGCCACTCCACTTCAGACAACACAAAACAAAAATGTACCCGCAAACAGAAATGTACAAGGAACAGTCATTAATAAAATCATGTTAGACAAACAAAGGAGCAAAAGACAGTACCATAGAATAGAAGGTACTTCCTCGCCAACTTCTTCATCAAAGTAGGCATAGTTTTTGAAAAAAAAACAAGTTTTGTCTCTTCTGTGGGAGATTCTCAAGAATCGACTCCACAGCCTCCTCACAACAGCAAGCATCTGGTCACCTAACAACAAAAGAACATGAAAAGTTAACAACAAAAGAACAAAGGGAGCTGAAAAGTTTACAACAAAAGAACCTGAAAGCAGAGTAGTCTCCAGCTTGTTCAGTGAGGTGTTTGATGATATGGATACTGAAAGCTAAAGTCTTTCCAGTTCCTTTCTTTCCACGAGCTATGATGTCTCGTCCTTGCAGTGCCTGAACCAACACAGCCCTCTTCAGACAACACAAAACAGTATGCCAATAAAGATAAAAGATAAGTTTCTAACAGCTTTCAGATTGAATAGAGCTCAAGAAACAAGGCGAAATCAACCAAAAAAGTAAGCAACTTTCATACCAGAGAAAAGAATTCAGAGAATATCCATAAGTAAGATCAGGTTTGGTGATAAAAAGGGACTTACGTCTGTGTCATGGAGAGAAAGAAGAAGCGATAGAGATCTGGCCGTCGACTCTTCCTCTCGTCTCTCTTCTCTCCATCTCTTATGTATATCTGTCTCGTGTCTCTGAAGGGCGTCTAACCTCAACCAAAACCCAAACAAAACTCACATCATCAAACAACCAAGTTGTGTTTAAGGTGCTCAGCGTTTTGACTGAGGTGGCGATTTTAAGTGCGATTCTAGAATCAAGATTTCCGATGGATTCGGAGAGGGATTCCCATCCAACATGTTTCTAACGAATCTTGTGGTAAGAGCAAAACGTTGTGGGAAGGAGTGCATGTAGGTTTTCTCAACCTTCTTTCCTTTTATAATTGGTAAATCTGCTAGAAGTTATTGATGCTCTTTACAAACTTTAAAACATTTTTGGCAAAAAAACATCAGCGTGTGTATACGTTTCAATTAACTAGAGAAAAACTAGTTAATATACGTCCACAAAATTATATGTGTCCTAACGCCGTTAATTTGTTTTTGTTCTAGCCGTTTAATCCATTTTTTGATGATGGAGCTTCCTTGTTTTGCATCTCAACAAACTAATGTTGTTTAAGCATGACAAATTGCATGAATCTGAAGAGATTCTTTCAGCCAACAGGGAGTGAAGAAGAGTTCTTTATGCCTCTGCGTATGGCTCGAGAATTTTTTCTACACATCTAATGGCCATGCATGATGTGCTGTCCCCCACTTTTGGAGAGGTCAATTGTATGGGATATATAAAATTTGGTGAAGCATCCTTCCACTATTAAAACTTGGATCATTTAATTACTATAAACTGCATAAATCCCTTCCACAAGACGGTTTATTTATTGGGAGAATTTGTGGTATAACCATATTAAAAAAAGAATTAAGAATATATACATAGTTTGGGAAGTGTGTCTACTTATCACATAAATAGACGTTAGACTCCTCCGTAGCGCGTGAGCGTTTGTATGTCACATAACAGTTAGATACTATTCTATTTATAATGTCAATATAGAATAGATCATTTGAAAAAAATATATAATTATAAAAAAGAATTTAGTTTCTGTGTATTATTTATTTGTAATATTTAGTAAAGTAAACACAATGTCTAATATGAAAAAACATAATTGTTATAAAATAGATGCTTAAATGTATGTTATAGCATATGAAAAGCATATTTGATTGGTATAATACAAATTAGAAAAAAAATGTTATTCTATATTTGATGACCATATAGTATGGTACGTGAAAAACTATATACGAGAGAGAGAGATAGAGGGAGGGAGGGAGGGAGAAATAGAAGGGGAGAATGGGGGAGGAGGGAGAGAGAGCAAAAGAAAAAATATAATAATCATAATTCTATTCCATGTTTCGTAAATAGAATATAATACAATAATATATTATTTTAACATTATAGAGAAAGAGGTAACAAGGCAAGCGGAGAGGAAAGGACATAAGGAGACAAATAGAAAAGAGAAGACAGGAAAATGAAAGAAAATGATATTGTATAATTATAATTATATTCTATACTCCCTCTGTTTTTAATTATAAGTAGTTTTACTTAAAAGCACAAATATTTAGAAAGTTGTTATCTAAAAAAATATATCATTTAATCAATTAATTCAACCAATTATAAAAAGCTTAATATTATTTTATTGGTCACACAATATCCAATAAATGAAAAAGGTGCATTGAAATATGTAAACTATTTATATTGTGAAACAAACTCTTTTTGCTAAAACTACCTACATTTAAAAACAGAGGGAGTATTTCAAAATAGAATAGAACATAATCTTAGTATAACTGTAAATATTCAATTTTATAAATATATATTAGTTTTACAAAATTCAAAACATTTCATATACAAAAAAAAATCTATATTTTTTATAGATATATAAAAATTCCGAATTAGTTATTTTTAAACTTATAAAATTAATTAAAAAAGAAAGGTGAAAGTGAAGAAGGACAAAATAGTATATATTGTATAAATATCATAGCCTCTTAGATGTTATGGTTACATGCTTAATTTTGCCTTGTCTTATAGTTACGTCTCCCAATTTCCCAAATTTATTTCAAGACTGGTTGGTGGGCTGGGCGGGTGGCTATGTATGCAGCATGTCCTATATATCATCATTAATCTATTGGAACTGGGCTTAGTGATGACACGTGGCCGACGGTATAAAATTGTCGACATATAAATATAGTACATGAACAGTGTCCTATGATTGCTCAATGATATTTCTTTCTAGCAATAGTAACTCGTTAAAAGTTACTAACGCATTATAATGACCATTTCCAATTGTCAGAAATCAAAAAGTTTAATATTTTTTCGAAAAAAAATGTTTTGTAAAGTCATTTGTTTATAAAAAAATATTTATTATACATTTTCAATATATTCTACATAAATTAATAATAAATTATACTTTTTTTAAATGTAATTGTATTTACTAAATTACTACTGATCTAAAATTGTGGAAATGATTCATTATCAGATTTTCATATGTTTTAATATAAATAAATACAAAACATTTTTTTTTAGAAAGTACATATCTTTTAAACGCCTGAACTTTATTTCAACATGTCTGATAAAATTTAAGAAAAATTCAAATATACAATAGTTTCTCTTAATTTTATTAATCAGGCAATACGTTTCTATTAATTAAGCTTTCCGCCATAGGTGTATCTCGTCCTCTGTTTTTCTATTTAACAATTTTATTAGTTAGGCAATACATTTAAATATATAATTGTTTCTATTTAACAATCAAGATCATACATATATATGCTAATTGTAAATTTATCCATTTCAACTTGAAGTTATTGCTGAAAATTTTTATTTTATTTTTTTGTCAGCAGAAAAAGTTTTATTTAAAACTATGTTACATGGGATGCCATAGCCTACTGTTGTAGACCTGTACTCCATTATTATCTTGCAAATTAATAACTCTGTTAAATAGTTAGTTAACTATGGTTAAGTTTTAATAAAGGATTTAAGAAAACTTAATTGATTAATGAGAAAGAAAAACACAGAGGCGTTGTCGCTTTCCCTGCATCTCTCTGGGTTGTCTTTGTTTCCTGACATCTTAGATTCATCGTATGAAGTATACTCACTTTCAGAAAATAAAAGAAAAGAACTTTTATATCAACTTTCAATCTTGTTGACTAACGAACTTTCAGACAAAACATACGAGAGGAGTGATCAGTTTCACCAAAAAAGTTCCGCATTATTATTTATATTAGATCGTTGCAATCTTTGTCAGGTTATTTTATTTGTTTCTCTTCATGTCTTCTTCTTCATCGTCTTGTGATTTGGTATACGACGTCTTCCCGAGCTTCAGAGGAGAAGATGTCCGTAAGTCATTCCTCAGCCATTTTCTCAAGGAGTTGGATCGAAAACTCATCAGTGCTTTCAAAGACAAGAAGATCGAGACAAGTGAATCACTTGATCCCGTCCTTAAGCAAGCCATTAAAAAATCAAGGATTGCGATCGTCATCTTCTCCCAAAACTACGTTTCTTCTAGCTGGTGCCTTAACGAGTTGTTGGAGATAGTGAAATGCCAGCAAGAGTTAAGTCAAATAGTTATACCGGTTTTTTATGATGTGGATCCTTGTCATGTCAGACATCAGACTAAAGAGTTTGGAGAGGTCTTTAAGAAGACTTGCCTGAGAAGAACAGATGACGAGATAAAACTATGGAAGAAAGCTTTGACCGATGTGGCAAATCTTGTCGGATATCATTCTCAAAACTGGTATGACTTTATCTTGGTTCATACTTGACATTTTTACTGTTCATTTCTTGTTTTTGTATTGATATTTTTTCATATTGTTAGGGAAAACGAAGCAACAATGATTGAAGTAATAGCCAATGATGTTTTGGGTAAATTGAATTTAACTCAGTCTAAGGATTTTGAGGACTTTGTTGGGATTGAAGAGCATATGGAAAAGATGAGTTCACTCTTGTGCTTGGAATCCAAGGAAGTGAAGATGATTGGGATATGGGGTCCTTCCGGAATTGGCAAGAGTATTATTGCAAGAGCACTAGAAGCTCGACTCTCTCGTCACTTCCATGGTAAAGTTTTCATCGACATGCGTTTCATATCCAAGAGTAAGGAATATTATCGCAAAGGTAACTCAGATGATATTAACATGAAGCTGCACTTGCAAGAAAACTTCCTTTCCAAGATATTAGATAAGGAAGGGGTAAAAGTAGATACCTTAAATGCCGTGAGAGAGAAGCTAAAGCGCCAAAAAGTACTTATTTTTTCGATGATTTGGATGATCAAGTTGTGTTAGATGCGTTGGCGGGTGGAGATGAATGGTTTGGTCCTGGGAGTAGGATAATTGCAATTACAAAAGATATGCAGATACTAAGGGCCCATGGGATTACATGTGTTTACAAGGTTGAAACCCCATCTAAAGAAATAGCTCTTCAGATGTTATGTCGATCTGCTTTCAGACAAGATTCTCCGCCTGATGGGTTCATGGAGGTTGCGTCTGAAGTTGCAATGCGTGTAGGTTGTCTTCCGTTGGGACTTAACATTATAGGTTCGTCCTTACGGGAAAGGGACAAAACGCATTGGGTAAATATGTTGCCAGCTCTTCGGAAAGGTCTACACGGGAAAATTGAGGAAGCACTAAGCTTCAGCTACAAAGCATTAGAAAGAAAAGAATATCAAGCATTGTTTCGTCACGTCGCGTGTCTTTTTAACGGTGATGAAGTCAGTTACATCAAGTTGATGCTTGCAGATAGTGAGTTGAATGTTGACATGGGTCTTGAAGTTTTAGTTGATAAGTCCCTCATACGTGTGGTACCATCTTGGAATAATACGAACATCGTGGAGATGCACTGTTTAGTACAAGAAATGGGTAAAGAAATTGTTCGTGGACAATCTGACAAGCCTGGAGAACGAGAATTTCTAATGGATTCAAAGGATGTTTGCAATATTCTTAAAGATCGCACCGTAAGTTTTTCTCTTTCAATCTCTGCCTAGTGTGAATGAGATTAATTTTTTGCCTTTCTTAAGAGAATGATTCTTGTATTTTTCAGGGTACTGAAAAGCTTATAGGTATATCAATGGACCTAGATGAAATTGATAAGGTGAAGATACATGAAAAGGCTTTTAAAAGGATGAGTAATCTCCGTTTTCTAAAATTCTATAAAAGGTCATTGCAACCGAAGAAAGAAGTTAGATGGCAATCACCCAAAACACTCAATGATTTTCCGGATGAACTCAAGTTACTAAGTTGGCCAGGATATCCTATGGAATGCATGCCTTCTAATTTTTGTCCTGAATATTTGGTTGAACTCAATATGCCTAACAGCAAGCTTAAAAAGCTATGGAAAGAAGTTGAGGTTAGTGTCCATTAATTATTAGAACGTGGTTGATTAGAATTATAGCATTCCAATACATTGACATGGAATAAGTATGATATTACTACTTGCACGGTCCAGTTTATTTCTTTGTCTATTTTGGTGCAGGAGCTTACATACCTGAAGGATATGGATTTGTCAGGATCTAAAAGCCTGAAAAAGATTCCAGATCTTTCAACGGCGACCAATCTTGAGACATTGAATCTTCACGGTTGTTCAAGCTTGGTGGAGCTTCCTTCTTCCATTCAAAGTCTTAATAAACTGACGGATTTGAACATGTCTGGATGCACAAATCTGGAGACACTTCCAAATGGAGCCAACCTGAAATCTCTAGTTCGCCTCGTTCTCACTGGTTGCTCACAGTTGAAGGTTTTCCCAGATATTTCGAGTAAAATCGAATCCATCATTGCCAACAAGACAGCTTTTGAAAGTTTTCCTTCTAAATTGCGTCTTGAGAATCTTGTTGAACTTCGCATGGAGCACAGCATGAGTCGAAGGTTATGGGAGGGAGTTCAGGTATGACATAATTACTGAAACTTCTTAATTACAAGAAATTACAATGTATCAAAATATGTTCAAGTTTATATCTATAAAAGACTCAAAAGCTTATATATAAACAGTATAAACTCACCATGCATATAAGCTATTATCTCTGCTTCACAAAGATAAATATTTTGGAAAATTTATTTCAAAAATAGCCTTTTGTGTGTTTCTATAAATTGTTTTAGTATTTAATAATTATAAATAGTTATTTTAAGAGACCTATTAATTTTATTAAATATTTATCGATTTACAAATGAAAAATCCACCTTTGTGATACGGAGGACGGACATATTTGTTAGGACTTAATTCCAGATCTTTATTACTATCATTTTTTGTTGTCTTAATTCTTTTGTTTTGTTTGTTCAGCCTCTTACAAGCCTCACAAAGATAATGTTGTCCGGATCACAAAACCTGAAAGAAATCCCAGATCTTTCACTGGCAACAAGTCTAGAGACACTAAATCTCAATGGTTGCTCTAGTTTGGTGGAGCTAACTTGTTCATCAATTCAGAATCTTAATAAACTAACCACCTTGGAAATGACAGGATGCTCAAGTCTAGAGACTCTCCCAACTGGCATCAACTTGAAATCTCTCTACCGCCTCAACCTCAATGAATGCTCGCGGTTGAAGAGTTTCCCTGATATCTCAGATAACATCTCAACCCTCAATCTAAACCAAACAGCGATAGAAGAAGTTCCTCCATGGATCGAAAACTTCTCCAAACTTGAATCCTTGGAAATGTGGAAATGCAAAAATCTAGCGACTCTTCCAACTGGCATCAACCTAAAATCTCTCTATCGCCTCAATCTCAGTGGATGTCCACTGCTGAAAAGTTTTCCAGATATCTCAAGCAATATCTCCACTCTTTATCTTAACCAAACAGCCATTGAAGAAGTCCCTCCTTGGATCGATAACTTCTCTAGCCTTGAAGCCCTGGAAATGTGGGAATGCAGACAGCTAAGATGCATCTCACCAAACATCTTCAAGCTTGAAAACCTTGGCGAGATTTTCTTCTCGGACTGCGAGCATTTGGCTGAAGTTAGCTTGCTAGACTGTCCGCAGGAGGAAGCAGGAGACACCAGTAATACTTGCACTAAGTTGTCATTGATAAGTTTCACCAACTGCATAAATTTGAATCAAGAAAACTTCATTCAACAATCAGCTTCCAAGTATCTGATCTTACCAGGTGTTGAAGTGCCCCCTTACTTTACACACAGATCTGCTGGGAGCATCTTTAACATCCCTCTACATCATTCTTCTCTTTCTCAACAACCAGCCTTCAACTTCAAGGCTTGCGTCGTGGTTTCTGATGTCGATGCGATTTCTGAAGGAACAGAAACCGCCAACCATAATCTTTGCTTTATAGACATTGAGGTACATTGCCGGTTTAAAGACAGCCACGGGAACTACTCTGGGTCAACAGAGTCAATAGATTTCTCCTTACCTCAAGAGTATGATCATCTGATTATATTTGACTGTCCTTTCCGTCAAAACCAAGACAGCGGTGAATCGAATTGCGAACAAGTTGAGATAGAGTTTAGTCTTGTTAGTACAGGGCTCAGACTAATAGGATGTGGTTTAAAATGCCAATGACTGCATGTACCATCTTCTTGTTAGTACCTATTGGCCACTGTAACGTTTTTCATACATATATGGGGTTAAAAATCAAAGTTTAATTTTTTCAGAAAAAAATGAAAAAAGGTATTGCATGATATTACTCTTTAGGGCAGCTCAAGAACCCTTTAACTTGCACCGTGAGGTACCATGTCCATCATCAATATATCCTCTATAAACTTCTATGAATAAATTTCTTCAAGTTATGAATCTATTAACAACGATTACCGTTGCTTCTTTCACACATTTTATTTTTTCAGAACAATAAGCTAAGAGATGTATTGTGTTTGAAAGTGGATTAAAATCCAGTTCTTCCGCGTTAACTTTCATTTATGCAATATGGTCTGTGAGCTGCCAACTTGACTCTTCAAAAAGTTGATCTTGGTGTCTCTGGCATCGATAAAACAGTACACGCACTTTCAAATTCAGCAATTTTGCGTCAGTTGGTTGTTAGCTCCACGTTGACAAACATGCTCCCTTTGTGAAGAATCAAACTCTGTCTTTACATAGTTGATGTGTTGTGTTTTTATCAGTTTTAAACTCGGTTTTTGACAAAGAATGATTGGATTTTTAAGGTATTTTGGTATTTTCAGCGCTTTTTGTTGTTCTTCTATACCTATTACAGGTTACAGGTTAGCTTACCGAAAAACGCATTTGGAAATGAATTTGGAGAAAAAAGGAAGAACAAGATCGAACTGAGCTAGAAACATGAACAGATCCATCGATCAGTGTCAAAAATCGATCGTAATTCAACTGCCGTCAGTTTGACAGGCCATTGACCGATCCTTTTAATAGGGGATTGATCGAGTTATGTCAAGGATCGATCAATCCATATATAAGAGATCGATCAATCGGTGACACAATTGAGCAACTTTCCATATTTGCAAATAAATTTGAAGACCTAAGAACCTAAAAACCCGAGTTTATTTTGTATCTTTCAACTAGTTATTGTTCTTGACAGCTAGAGAGCATACTGAGAGAGATTGTGAGAGATTTGTAACACTTCAGTCATTTTGTAGACTTTTGGAAGGATATTTCTTTCTACTATATTGGAGAAGTTTTTCTTATCTCTTTCTCATTTAATACCATTTTATTATGTTTTCTGTCGTTGGATTTTGTTGTTATTCATTGATCATGAGCGAGTAGTCTCTTAGTTGGGTTAAATTCTCATTACGGAATTTCTTGATGTATTTGAATTAAGAAACTGAAAATCAAACAAACAAAATTTATTTTATGGCTTTAGCTAATAACTTGTTTGCTATTCGACGTGGATTTAATTAGATAATTGGGTTAAAACCTAATCTATCAATAGTGGTAAGTATTAAGAAGACGTGGCATGTTATTGTTAACGATAGACGGTTATATATATAGCTTAAAAATGCATGCATCAACACCCATTGAAAACAATAAAGACAAATAAGTTGAAAGATATATACAAGTTAGTGGGAAACCCAAAAGAAACCCAACCTGCTCCCCCACCTGCTCAGGAGTATTTTTCATCCCACGTACACACATTTGACCAGTGGGAAATAAGAGAGATCGGTGACATCTCCAGTCAAATTATAAAGCTGATACACGGGTTGGAGAGAAGTAAAGTAGTCTCTATGTTAAGCTATCGACCCTTGACCAAAAATTATAAAAGCTGTCGACCCAAAATTCATATAATTCCTTTACTTTAAGATGAAAATTAATATTTTGAGATATTGACAGATTTTAGAAAATACTGGTTATGAATCCTCTAGTTTATATATATATATATAACTGAATTTAATATTTAAATAAGAAAAGTTATAGAGGTGAATTTTTTTTATAGAGTTGAATTTTGAAAAAGCGCAAAAACTACACTTCAAAATTTTAAACATTTACTCATTTAGTTTTGAAAGCATTTTCTAAAACTTATTTTTGGAAAAAATTCTAAAACATTTATCAGTTAGAAATCGAATGATTTGGAGAAAATTAGATTAGTTTTTTTTTTAACTGAAGCATGAGTTCGCATGATTAATGCCTTAATAATGTGTACTGGTTTTCAGACAGAAAAGTCAAAAGCCTATGAACCAACTCCTTTCTTGGTTTAAAACAAACGCGTAAGAAAACTATATTGAAAGCAAATATTCAACGGAGACAAAATTGAAAAAACTAGATAACTTAACAACTAAAAACATGGGATTAAATACTAATATGTTTAATAAACTAGAAAAAAGAGAATCTTGACTTTATCGACCATGAGAGGGTGTCATTTTACTATAATATGCAATCATTATCTCTTCATTCGAACATGTCATTATTCAAACGAAATCGGAAAAAGAGGAAATATGGAAACTGTTGCCGACGCATTCAAGGGACTGGCTGCCACGGTGAATTCACGGAAGCCGCAGGTGACTGTGAAGCAGTTCTCTGACGCATGCTCTCTCTTCTCGGGACTCTTTGGTATTCTTGATACGTCCTTCAAGTTTGCAAAGATGGACTACGTTGGCAAGGTATTTTTACTATTCTGTGGTTGCTGAGTACAGTTACCCTTATTTTCATCTGTATTGACTGCATCAAATTCTATCATTTTTGCATAAAAATTCAAACCCATATATAACGGTGTCTGAGCTCATTTGTGTATTAGTTGGTTTAGTTTTTTTTTTTGACGTTTAGTTGGTTTAGTTTTCCTACTCGGTTTTGGACAAATTATATAGGATCTAAATGAAATAGTAAATTTCTTTTTAAATAGGGGTTTTACAATGTCCATACTACTTATGTCTGGGTTTTACAATGTCCATACTACTTATGTCCCAAAATGTTAAAATCAGTTAAACAAATTTCTAATAATATTATCTTTATGATTCGGTATTACTATTTTTGAAATAGTTATTAATAAAACTTAAGGATCCAGATATCTAGACTAAAAAATCAAGATATCCGGATCCGGCTTTGACGGATCCAACATTTTACTATCCGGATCCGGATTCGGCTCAAATCTCGAATCGATTCCGGATTCGGCTCGAATTTCGGATCGAATCCGGATCTCGGATAAAAGTTTCAGGCCTACTGATATTACGTGTATACGCACACCAAATAACCTAATGTGCACACTACCACAATCGAATGTAGGATCGAATCCACAGAGACCAACGGTTACACTTTATCTTTATGGGATCAATACTTAGCTAAAACAATATGGGGGTTTTAAGATTTGAGGGTTTCGTGAGAAACAAGTAACAAGATTAATTAAAGTATTCAGATAACTAAAATGCTAGCCTAGGGTGGTTTGATCGGGTGTTAAACAAGTGTGAGCCAAACAATTATTCAAGTTCGATTAAAGACCAGTCTAGAACTCGGATCACTCAAGTAGAACAGCCCACTGTCGTGGAACTGCCCCCTATGCTGATCGATCTTGATACCTAAACTCTCGTTTGGATCAAGATGCGACAGCAAGCAATAGAGATCAAGTCCGATATGTTCACAAAACACCCTAATATCTACTTTCGCTGATTAGGGATGCAATGCTCATTCAAGTTATGTCTAGCAACCTATAACACTTTTGATGAATAGATTAAACCTAGAATCAGGCACTAAGTGGTTAACTTGATGCAAGCCTTAAGAACAACAGTGAATGAAGACAATCGATTTATAACTTATTTATGTCAAGCTCACAGATCTAACACCCTAACACCCTAGACTAAGCAAGCTGACTACTCAGCCATGGAGCAAGAAAACACAGAGATAACAGATGAAGAAAACATGCTGAATCAATAAAATAAAAGAGATAGGGTTCAGGATTCTTCTCAAGAGTGTAGAGATCCTTCTCCCTTTACAATAAGCAAATCCAACAATGGAGTTTTTGGGTCTGGTTCCTCTCTGTAAACTAGCGTAGTATGATAAGGAAAAATAGAAAAAGAAGATATATCCAAACCACAGGCGGCTGGGAGAGAAAATAGAGAGATTAGGGCAAATCCCGAAATAGGTTGTTGTTTCCTTAAAAATCTCTGCCGCTGGAACACTCCCTCGGAACAGTCACTCGGGTTGCTCCGCTATCCAGAACAGTCATCAAGACTGTTCTGCGTGAAAATCACCAAATTGCACTGTTTTCTGCCTCTTTTGTTCCAGCTGGTTCATCTCCCATCCAATGCAACTCCAGACCTGTAATGACTCGAAAAGGACTAGGAAGACTCGATAAAGACTTGAAAACCAATTTAAAAGCATATATACAAGATGTATAAAACACCATATATCAATTCCCCCAGACTTAGATCCTTGTTTGTCCTCAAACAATGTCAAGTATCAAGAACAGGGAGAAAGGTTTGAAAGTGTGGGAACTCTCCTATTCTCAGCAACCATACTTTAACCACGAATCTCTGAACCATACAAGCAGTAAAACTAGGACAACACACCCTTACCGGAACCCCACTGACTGCTGTTCAAAAATCGGCTCCATACTCTTCATCTCAAACCTGAAAAAGCAACACTATCGAGACAGAACTCCCTACATTCATTTAAGAGTAGCGTGAGCTTCTCATCACAGGCATCATTCAGGGTAGACGGTCTAGGTGTGGAACAGGCTATTTAATGGTGGAGTTAAGAGTGTTTAGGGGCTACCATTTCATTGAAGAGGATGCAGGATATCACACAAAATGGCAAGAGAGGATAGATCCATTGATGTCCACAGCCTCTACTCGTTTTTGCTCTATCTGGTGCGACTGTTCTGATGACGGAACAGGCAACTGATTGTTCTGCTTTCCACTTTCCTCTACACACTCTTCAATACTTGGTACCAACTTCTTGCTCGACCTTTCCAGTGGCTCCATGTTTCTTTTCTTTCTTCCCCTTCTCCATCACATTAATCTCGTTTTTTTTTTTTTTTTTTTTTTTTTTTTTTTTGAAGACTGATATGGTGATGTGACGAAGGACGTAATACATGATCGTTCTGAGTGCCACTGGTGGTTCTGATTTTGCAACCATTCTGGTTCTCCACCCCTGCTCTTGCGCAGTTCATTGGTTATGGAGCGGTTGCTCCCTTAATCTGCTTGTTCTCCTTTCTGACTGAATTTCTGCAGCAGTAACGAGTAGGAGGCTGCGTTGATCCTTTCCTCTCCGACCTTTTTGCACATATCTGCACATATGACACTGAAAAACAAATGCATGAAGGTGGAATAAAGGCTAAGGTGCAGGGTGGGAACTAGCTAAAGATGAGCTAGCCACTCAGGATCAGCAAGATGGATAAAAAGGATAAGAAGTCCTGAGTGTGTTCTCGTTTCCCTGATCTAATGCCCATAACAAGAAGAATTTCAGTCAAGATTAGGTTCAAGTAAGGTGGAGTTAAGTCTACCCAGTGTAACCTGATCGGCTGAGAACTTCTGGAGAATCAAGTGAGATATGTCAGGGTGTTCCAGGTCCACATGTGTGTCTTTCGCCACTGCTAAGGTCACTGAATAAGATAACTAAAGCACGAGGTGGTCAGTGATCAACACAGAATAAGATCCTAATTCCCACAAAGTTTTGAATGACTCAATAAAAACTGACTCAAATTGACCCAAAAGAAAAAAAACAAAAGAAAGAAACGAGTTAGTAAACGACGAAAACCCTCCCCCAGACTTACTTCACAACGTCCCTGGTGTGAAAATAAATCAGAGAGAAGGTGAAATCAAGAATAAACATTTTTTTTTTGTTCGAGATACTTACCTGGCGCGGAGCAGCCTGACAGAGCAAGACGCGGTTGCTCCGGTAAAGGATGCTCTGGAATGAGAGCAGCCAGCTGCTTGCTCCAGTCAAGGGTCTCGGATTTTCTGATTTGTGACCTGAGACTCAACAAACTAAAAACAAAAATAAGTAAAAAGAAAATCCTAATGTTAATGACACTCACCAGTGGGTTGCCTCCCACCAAGCGCTTGGTTTAAGTCTCTAGCTTGACTTGGTGACTGGGATCAGTCGGGTTGAGCAGGAGGGCTTGTTCCAAAACAAGCTCCACAATCAGACATGTTCAGCTTCAAAACTCTGCTCAGCAACCCTTTCACAGCAGCTTCCCCTTTCTCCTTCAGCTCATGTGTGAGAATAGCTCTGACTTTAGAGAACGGTTTGGAGGTACCCTTGCACTTTACCTCATACTCAATGGAGTTCTCATCACACTTGAGAGGTATCAAAGTCATTGTAGGATCTCCCTTGACCCTTTTCTTCTGGACTTTCTGTTTCACCCTTGAATTCCCTCTGAATTTAGTAGGATCAGTGCTAGGATCTTCATCAGATAACAGCCTGCTCTCACCCTTATCACCATGCTCCTTCTCTGGAACAACCTTCAGCTTTTCTACATCAAACACTGAGATGCGAGAGGCGTGTGATGAGGAAGATCTGGTGGGTACAGCCTTGTAGAAAACTTTCTTGTTGATGTTGGAGAAGCAGACTCTCTTGTTGGGCATATCGATGGTTGCTCCAACAGTAGCCATGAATGTCCTTCCAAATATCAAAGGCATCTCATGATCCTTGTTCATCTCAACAACTTGAAACTCAGCAGGAACAATGCATTCCCCTACTTGAACATGAAGGCTGCGGATGGTTCCATATGGGACTGCTCTGGAAGAGTTTGCAAAGGTCAGGGTCAGCTGAGAACGCTCAACATCAGCAATACCCAAATCGTCTACAATAGCCTTTGAGACGAGATTCACACAAGAACCAGAGTCACAAAGAGCATCCTTGAAGGTTGTTCCTGCGATGGAACATGGGAAAACAAACTTTCCAGGATCATCAACCTTAGGCAATACCTTCAATGCTGGTGTAGACAGTGCTTTGATATAGAGGACCTTGATCTCCTCTTGAGTCTCTCTACAGTGTTTAAAGAACTGGAGCAATGGACGAATCTGCAGAGCATCTTCGAATGCAAGTTCTTTAGGAAGCCTTCTCACCATCTTGTTAAAACCTATCAGCTGCTCTTCACTAATGGGATCCATCAGATGTCTAGGTGGAATTGGATAGGGAACCTTGGGAACATAGACTCGAGATGGTGGAGTCTCAGCAGGTTCGCTAGGAGCAGTCACTCCAGAGCTAGCAGACTGCTCTGCTCTCTCTTCTGCGCCTGAAGCAGTCTCAGCAAACGGCTGCTCTATTGCATTACAGTGCTCAGTCCTAGGATTTTTATCAGTTCTTCCAGGAAGCGTCTCTTGTTGCCTCTTGACACTCTCAACTGTTTGAGCAAGCTGAACATCGATCTTTCTTATATGGATCGCAAGATTGTCATACTTGTTATTCAGCTCAGTGAACATGTTGCCCATCCTGGTGTCTATTTCCGTGGTTACCTGATTCAACGCCTTGGCCTGAACCTGCTGACCCTGCAACAGCTGTTGCATCATCATACCCAGACCCTTCAGCTCATCTGGTTGACTGTTCCCGGTAGCTGGAACAGCATGCGGATTGCTCTGCGGTTGTCGCTGGTTCTGGTTCTGAATATGCCCGGCCGTAGGTTGTTCCATGCTGAAAACGTGCCCTTGGTTGTTTTTCAGTAGCTGATCAACCTTGGCAGTCAGCTCATCTATTTTCTGGGCGTCAGAACTGTTCCCTTTCATGGAGCAATCACTCTCCTCTTTCTTATTAGCTGAGCTAGCAGCCATGTTCTCAATCAGCTTAAACGCTCCATCAGTGGTTTGAGTCATGAAGTCTCCATTGCTCGCAGAGTTTAGAGCACCTTGGTATTTCCAGTCCACTCCATCATAGAAAATGTCCAGGAGATAATCATCATCAAATCCATGGTGAGGACATTCTCTGCGATAGTCATTGAAGCGCTCCCATGCGTCGCAGAAAGGCTCATCAGTGAGCTGTTTGAAGGAGGTGATCTTGTTCCTCAATGCAGCTGTTCTCGCCTTAGAGTAGAAATGGCTGAGGAACGCTGATCGGACCTGTTCCCATGAAGTGAGAGAGCCGGTAGGGAGAGAGTTCAACCACCGTGCAGCTTTTCCATCAAGAGAGAATGGGAATAACATGCACGTGATGTAGTCTGGTGGAACACCATTCACGCGAGTGAAACTGCAGACTTTTTCGAAGCTCTCAATATGCTCCATTGGAATTTCTGTAGAGAGACCAGAGAACACCTTTCTCTGTACTAGACCAATCAAAGCAGGCTTGATCTCGAAGTCCTGCCTGGTGCAGAGTGGAGGAACAATGGCAGAGCGCGTAGTAGGGATGTTACGCGGAAGGTTTCTCTGCCCGATTGGAACAGTCTGCGCCTGTTGTTCCTGCTGCGCGAGAGCAGCCTGTTCAGCAGCATCCTGCTGAGCTTGGATGGTCTGCTGCATTTGTTGCATCTGCTGCTGCATGAGTGCCATAGCCGCAGCGAGATCATCCTGATTGGCGTGATCACCCATAGTGGTGTCAGTTTGCCTTGGCTGTTGACGATTTGTTCTTTCTAACCTTGCTAGCTCCTGGTTGGTAAATGTAACTAACTCTCCTTGTGCGTTTCTCCGAGTATGTCTACTGGTCATGCACCTGGAACATTAGCTGCAACAAAAAGGATAAGGCAAGTTAGAGGTCTTAGACTAAATAAATAACCGAAAAATAAAGGTAAAAAGATGGTCCCCGGCAACGGCGCCAATTTGATATTACGTGTATACGCACACCAAATAACCTAATGTGCACACTACCACAATCGAATGGTATGTCGATGTAGCACTTTAGGATCGAATCCACAGAGACCAACGGTTACACTTTATCTTTATGGGATCAATACTTAGCTAAAACAATATGGGGGTTTTAAGATTTGAGGGTTTCGTGAGAAACAAGTAACAAGATTAATTAAAGTATTCAGATAACTAAAATGCTAGCCTAGGGTGGTTTGATCGGGTGTTAAACAAGTGTGAGCCAAACAATTATTCAAGTTCGATTAAAGACCAGTCTAGAACTCGGATCACTCAAGTAGAACAGCCCACTGTCGTGGAACTGCCCCCTATGCTGATCGATCTTGATACCTAAACTCTCGTTTGGATCAAGATGCGACAGCAAGCAATAGAGATCAAGTCCGATATGTTCACAAAACACCCTAATATCTACTTTCGCTGATTAGGGATGCAATGCTCATTCAAGTTATGTCTAGCAACCTATAACACTTTTGATGAATAGATTAAACCTAGAATCAGGCACTAAGTGGTTAACTTGATGCAAGCCTTAAGAACAACAGTGAATGAAGACAATCGATTTATAACTTATTTATGTCAAGCTCACAGATCTAACATCCTAACACCCTAGACTAAGCAAGCTGACTACTCAGCCATGGAGCAAGAAAACACAGAGATAACAGATGAAGAAAACATGCTGAATCAATAAAATAAAAGAGATAGGGTTCAGGATTCTTCTCAAGAGTGTAGAGATCCTTCTCCCTTTACAATAAGCAAATCCAACAATGGAGTTTTTGGGTCTGGTTCCTCTCTGTAAACTAGCGTCCTATGATAAGGAAAAATAGAAAAAGAAGATATATCCAAACCACAGGCGGCTGGGAGAGAAAATAGAGAGATTAGGGCAAATCCCGAAATAGGTTGTTGTTTCCTTAAAAATCTCTGCCGCTGGAACACTCCCTCGGAACAGTCACTCGGGTTGCTCCGCTATCCAGAACAGTCATCAAGACTGTTCTGCGTGAAAATCACCAAATTGCACTGTTTTCTGCCTCTTTTGTTCCAGCTGGTTCATCTCCCATCCAATGCAACTCCAGACCTGTAATGACTCGAAAAGGACTAGGAAGACTCGATAAAGACTTGAAAACCAATTTAAAAGCATATATACAAGATGTATAAAACACCATATATCACCTACCGGATACCATGTAACTTCCAATAAATTTAGAAACAGATATATAATCCATGTAACAAACAATCATGCAGATTTAGCAAAAAAAGAAAAATTATGAAGATTTATAAATGTGTTTTTGTTTATATATGGAAGCGTTGAGAAACAAACTTATTTTTCCAGCTCAATGATCTTGCCGCGGCTTCGCGTTCAATATCGACATTAGAGGAAATGATTGACAAAGACATTGAGGCAGGCTGTGTAAAGAAATATGGTAGCCATACAAGAAACCTTTTGAAGGTAAAGCAGGGTCTTGAAATGATCAAGGTTCTTTGCGAAGAGTTACTGGCTACTGAGTAAGTCTTCTTATATTAGGCTCTCTCACAAAATGTTAACACAACCAAACAGATAATATACACACATACACATATATATATATAGCCATACAAGATACCCGAGTTTTAATTACTTGTATCAGTTTGTCCATGGCTTGTTGTAATTTTATTGGGGGTTAAATCGTTTTCGAATATTATATGATTCACAGAGGTGATGACTCTCTAAAGGATGCAGCGACTAAGGCTTACAATCAAGTGCTTTTTCCTCACCATCAGTATAATATTCAGAAAGCTTGTGCTACTGGGCTGAACTCACTCCCCTCGAAGTCTTTGGTGCTACTCCTGCTCGGTGAAGCTGGTGAGTACATGATTTTTTTTCCTAATTAATGGAATCACATCTCGGAAATCAAATGAGACATGGTAGTTATACTATTATTATAATCAAATGGTTTTATAATGAAAGTCAATTCTAGTTAACATGATCTTCGGTTGATTCAAAAATATAATTTATTAGACTAGACTAAAATATGTATTATCTCTTTTTTTTTTTTTTTGAACGAAAATCTGTATTATCTCTAGAACTAGAAGTCGCGCTAGGATTATCTGACATCGAAAACAAACATGGAAGTCACTGTGATGAAAGTCCATTGAAACTAGGGACTTAAACTAACATAAGTATGTGTCACGAAGCATTTTACTCAGTAATGTAGCATATGTAGTGGTTTTACTATATGACTGTTAGTGTGTTACCATCCAGATAGAACCTACTCACAAATTAGTAAATGCATGTTGTTGATAAAAATACGAAATACCTCTAACAATATGTATATACAGGTTATGAACCACTCTATAACGACTGTCGATTTTTCAAATTATTTTGAGATGCAAGTGATGAAGTACAACATGATATTGTATATTCTCTGTGTTATGTTGGTAATTGAGGCAGTTTGATTTCATTTACAAAGTTTACGTGCTATATCTATTATCTATAGTAGAACAAAAGCCTATTTGTTTCTTCAATATATTTTCGAAAGATACAAATTCTCTGACGATTGTTTTACTCTTTATGAAATGTTTCCAGAGGAAACGATTAATGTACATCTGCAAAGCTATGTTACTGCATCGACACCAGTAATTGCATATCTCGACAAACTCTTCCTCTCCAAGAACCTTGGTATCGATTGGTGAAGACTCTGAAAACTCGCATGGGCCCTGGTTATTTTGCAAGTATTATCACTCTTTAAAATTTCTCTCTTTTATCAATCTATGCATGTAATGACATTACGGCCTCCAAAAGCTGGATCATTTCATGAACCGCTTTGGTTATGTCCGAGAAAAACTCAAATAAATCATCTTTAAAGCGTGATATCAAAGGTATGTTTATGAGGTGAGGCCGTGAGGGTACTCCTCGAACTGTTTTCTAAAATGAATTGCTAAATGTATCTAGAGATATCAAAAGTTTGAAATCAACAGTATCCCCGTAAAAACTCGTAATTTTAACAATATATTAAGATGGTATAAGTGGGCATCACTATTAAAAGGGATATTGAGTCATTATGAATCAAAAATTGTGAATCACATGCTATTAGGATCACTTGGTCCATGACTTTCCTATTAGTATCATGAAAAGGGCAGTACATTCCCATCACCACAAAATAACATTCCTCCTGCGTGTAACTCTGAATCCTTTCTTGTCTTTACTTAACGTCAACTACAAAGTATATAAAGGGATTCTTGTAAATTAACGAAAAACAACAAACTTTGCTAATTAACTGGTCTTTAGTCATTGCAATATATATATTCCTCTGCTTCCAAGAAAGATCTAAACATGGAAGAGATAAATAACGTTGTCCAAATGGTAGTGTAATCAACGATCTAACAAAAAACTAATTAAGGATTTAAGAAAATTGTTCATAAGATGGTAAACAAGCACAAGAATCTGTTGTGAAACTTAAGGAACAACCTCTGTCCAACCTGATGAGTGCATCCTACTGGTTATGTTTTGGCTAATCAATCTTTCGATTTCTAAACTCGTGTCATGCGACGCCTCTCTGATTCCTTGACTAGTCCTCCTCTCTCTTCTTTTGACAAATTAAAGGCTTTTTAAACTCATCATCTTTCTTTGATCGTTCTTGTAGACAAGCAAGCTGTGTATACGCTCCCTCGCGATCCTGATCATCTCTTCATGAGTTCACAAGTTTACAGATCTGTTTTAAGCAAATTTGTTTTTTACAGATCTGTTATTAACTGATTAAAAATAGACTAGATCTCAACCCGCGCAACCGCGCGGGTTATTGGTTTTATTTAGTTTTGTATAAACATTTTTTCCGACTTTTAAATTTGTATATATTATAATATATATGTGTCTATCAGTTTTTAAAACATAATAAGTTTACGGTATATTTTTTTCATTGAATAGATTGTTTCAAACTTTCACGTGTATTTGTATCTTCTTCTATATATATATTTTAGGATTATTATTTCATTATTAAAAACATAACTATATATATAAAGATTAGTAAAATATTATTTTATTTTTATATCCAAAGATATTGTAACATTTCAAAAATTTAGAAAGTTTTTAAAAAATTAAACTTTTCGCTTCATAGATTTATATTATCGAGTAAATAATTAAACATTTAGTTTTTGTTTAATTTTTAAAATAAACTATATAGTTTAGAATTTGTTTTCATTGGTTTAAGGTAGTAAAGATTAATCATTGTTAGATAATATGATTTTTGTTTTTTAGAAAAAAATATTTATAATTTTAAAAGTTAACATCAACAAATATTTAAATAATTAACATATCGAGGTATAGTATTACAACATTAAAATTATATCTATTTAATTTATATTATCTATAAATCTAATTAATTATCTATTATTTAAATCTAATTATTGATAGCCCAATAAAAAAATTTAGTAGGCTCAAAATTTAAATGATAAGATTAGAGATTAAATGTAATATGACTTTCTAGGTATAGGTCCATTAGGTCCATTTTTAAAAAAAATCACACATGAATCAAAGTTGTGACTTCTATTTTAATATATAAGATTACTTGCGTCACGATATGATACAAACCCTAATTTTTCTCGATAATTTTTTCCGCTGCACAATAGCGATCATATATACGGCCCTAATTTTCAAATTATGGTACGCTGGTGCACAGTGCCTTCCCCATAAATTTGGTGGCCTAAAACATATTTATATACAATATCATATATTTATACAATATAAATAGATATCAGTATTATATGTTCACTGTGCGGTGATCTAGTGCCTAGCTGTATATGCGGACGCCTAAACGGGCCTAAACAAATATAATATATATCCATATATATATATAATTTATTGATGATTAATGTGAACATAAAAATAATATTAATACTAAAAGAATATAAGGTTTTCAATACTAAAATTTTTGAAAGATCCTGCTTGGTTCATAATTGAATTTGCAGATGATCCAGCCATACCAAAATCTCTTGAATGATTTTTTGCAGTTTTTGGAAAAATAAATGTGTAGTAAAAAATAACTGATCGTACTTAGCAACTATTATAATTCACACTATAAATAAACTATAAAAAGTTCACTTAGCAATGACTATTAAAGCATTGAACACTTCTAATGAGACTACATACCAACAAATAGACTTGAACTATTATAATATTTAAACAAAACAAACATGTTCAGAGCAAAAAAAAAATGTAAACGTATAGACGGCACCGTTTGTGCGCACTATTCGCCGTGTATACATCCATTTTCTAACAAACCGTATTATAAGCCGTATTTGATGATTTCGCTACGTTGCAAGGCCGCATAGCGTATAGTGACTGTATAGGCGGCCGCTTTGGGCGTATTTACGATATATTATATTTTCTATTTGAAATATAAAATGATATAGTAGATTAGTTATTATGTACTTATGTCATCTTAATATCAGATAATTAGTAGATATGTTAATAAAATAGAAACCACTAGTTGCTATCATTATTTGTAATACTAAGGGCCTGACTGGTTCAAACGCAGCGGTTGCGGTTGCGGTTGCAGGAGTTTGTGGATGCGGGCAGTTGCGATTTTTAACGGTTTTAAGAGATTTGTACGACTGGTACTGCGGTTAAAAATTGGTGCGTTTGCGGGTGACTTATGACTGGTTAACTACCAAATGCGGTAACAATCAAATAATAAATTAACAATATTTACATTTAATATAATTATAAAAATATCTAAAATCATAAAATTATAATAAATATAAAATTTATATTTAGAAAGTTATATTTTTAACTTTTGAAAATTTATTAAAATTGTTTTTATTATAAAATTTTATAATATTAATTAAAATATAATAGATATATTTTAATATTTTCATAATTTCAATTTTAAATTTTTTATTAAATATTTTTACTTTTGTATATTTATTGTTTTAAAAAAAAGAAAAAAAGTTTACCTCCCGCAACCGCCCGCAACCGCAAACGCTAGCTGGAGCCAGCTTTTGAATTTATGAGATTCAGAGCGGTTTGAAGCGGTTTAGAGCGATTTGAGTGATTGTTGCAAACCGCCGACAACCGCTACCAACCGCAAAAGCTGCGTTTGCGGGTGGTAGCGGAAAAACCAGTCGCCCCCTAAATAACATAGAAAAAAATAGAAACACATAGATAACAAATAAATGATTCAAACTAAAAGAGGAACACGCATAAAAAACATTACAAGCCAACATAAACCATTGAAGCTGCAAACTCCAACTCAGACAAAAAGTGAAAATAATTTTTTAACCACTTGAACATAATCATATTTCAAAAATGTGGCCTCAAAAAACTGTAAAAAAAGTTGTGGACTAAAGCTCTTGTCTCTCTGGCCTTATGGCAGGGACGGCTCTGCTGGTGCAGTACTGTGCCGGTGGGTGACTGATCACTACGGTGGACAATGAGTTCGAATTCTGCAACCAAAAGCCAATGTCGCTTATAACGTTGAATATTATATTCCTTAAATATTATATGTTCTGAATTGTAGGACTAAACGTGTACGAAAGAATTTTCTTTTTTAGAATAATTACAAGGTTCTAGATTTGTAATTAACCATGTAATAAAACTATTTGGAGGGTAAACTGTCAATGAGATTTAACTTGTGACTTCTCACATTTCTGTTAGTTAATCCATGATTTTAATCACTGATTCAAATCATCGTTAGTACGAAATAATGTATTGATCAAATATTCTAGAAAAAATTGAAGATGGTGAATAACTTTTTACCTTAAAAATAATAATCTTGCAATGTGTTTCTCCAGCACATTTTGTAATTAGAAAAAAAAAGACGTTTATGATTTTTTTCTTCTCATGTAAATGCAAAGACAAAGATTATTCTACCATAATCAATGAGAATAAATGCATTACACATAAATGTATATGTGAATCTGACATACGTACCTCCTCCTTTGTTGACTCGTTGTAATCACTCGCTTTCATGCTCATGTGAGTATGTGACAACATTCAGAGTTGACGATGACGATAAAGAAGGTGGGACTTGTTAAGACAACGAATTCTTTTTGTCTTTCATGGTAATAAGAGAAACCGAAATGCCCCTTTGTCTTTTTCTAAATCTATCTATCACCTTATCTTGGTAAAATTCGAGGAAAATAACTTATTTCAGATTTGAGTGTTCTTTGTTAGCCAAACCATTTTCCTATATAGAGGAACAAAAAAAAAAAAAGAGAACCCAAAGAGACATTCATGAAATTTTTCACTCTCTGTTTCTGTTAGCTGATCTGTGATTAGGCTTTCATTATTGCTAAGAAGATGGTAAGCCTTTAGATTCTCCTCGGAATCTGCATTATTATTCAGAGCGTTGCTTCCCTACGAATTGTGTTTCGTTATGTCTTCTTCACGCAATTGGGTGTTTGACGTCTTCCCTAGCTTCAGGGGGCTAGATGTCCGCAAAACATTCCTCAGTCACTTTCTTAAGGAGCTGGATCTCAGATTGATCATTGCTTTCAAAGACAGTAAGATAGAAAGAAGCCAAGCGATCGAACCAGAGCTTCTACAGGCAATTAGGAGTTCAAGGATTGCGGTTGTCATGTTCTCGAAAAACTATGCTTCTTCCAAATGGTGCCTAGACGAGTTGCTGGAGATTGTGAAATGCAAACAGGAGCTAGAGCAGATTGTGATACCCGTTTTCTACGGGTTGGATCCTTCTGATATTAGAAAACAGTTGGGTGAGTTTGGTGAAGCTTTTGACAAGACTTGCAAGAACAGAACAGAGAGCAAGATACAGCTGTGGCGGCAAGCTTTAACCGATGTTGCAAATCTAGAAGGACATCATTCTCGAAACTGGTATAACTTTATTATCATGATTTTTTATTTTTTATTTTATAAAAAAAATTTAAAATTATAGTGGTACTTTATTATATGAATTAAAAAAAATATGATACTCAAAGAAAAAAAGATTTATACAACTTGTTACACTAATACACCAATTGTTACATGTTATTTCATGGTTTGTAATATAATATTTTCTCCATGTCAGGGATAATGAAGCAAAAATGATTGAAGCGATCGTAGCTGATATTTTGGTTAAACTTAATTTAACTCCATCAAGGGATTTTGATGAGTTTGTCGGCATCAACGATCATATTGCAAAGATGAGTGTATTGTTGAATGTAGAATCTGAGGAAGTGAGGATGGTTGGGATATGGGGTCCTTCGGGAATTGGCAAGACTGCCATTGCAAGAGCTCTATTTGATAGGCTTTCACATCAATTCGAAGGTAGAATTTTCATTGATAGTGCGTTCATATCTAAGAATCTGGAAGATTATAGGAGAGCTAACTCTGATGATTACAACATGAAGTTGAGTTTGCAAGGAAAGTTCTTGTCTGAAATTTTAGGCTATGTGCACATAAAAATAGATCATCTTGGGGCTGCGAGAGATAGGCTTATGCACAGAAAAGTTCTTATCGTTATTGATGATTTGGATGATCAAGTGGTGGTAGAGGCCTTGGCTGGTGGAGATGATTGGTTTGGAATTGGGAGTAGAATCATTGTGGTTACAAAAGATAAACATCTTCTTGAGGCACATGGGATTGGTCATATTTACACGGTTGGTTTTCCATCAGAAAAGCAAGCGCTTGAGATGTTCTGCCGATCAGCTTTTGTGCAAAACTATCCACCTGATGGTTTTGTGGATCTTGCTTCTAAAATAACCATGTGTGCTGGTGGTCTTCCTTTAGCTCTTCAGATTCTAGGTAAGGCTGTGAAAAGGAGGAACAAGGAGTATTGGACAGATATGTTATCGAGGCTTGGAAAAAGTCCAAACAGAGATATTGTAAAAGGGCTAAGAGTTAGTTATGATGCGTTAGACAGCGAAGAAGATAAAGCAATATTTCGTCACATCGCATGTTTCTTCAATGGTATGGAAATTGATAGAATCAAACTGATGTTTGCAGATAGTGGGTTGAATGTTAATATAGGTCTTACAAACCTAGTTGATAAGTCCCTTATTAGTGTAAAACCATCGTGGAATAATACAAATATTGTAGAGATGCATAGTTTGGTACAAGAGATAGGTAAAGAAGTTGTTCGTACACAGTCTAACAAGCCTGGAAAACGAGAGTTTCTTATGGATTCGAAGGATGTTTGCAATGTACTTGGAAGTTCCAAAGTAAGATTTTTCTTTCTCTTTCCATAAGAATATTGGAAATTGTCATTCCACCAATATAACGATTCTTGTTTTTTTTCAGGGGAGTGAAATGGTTATAGGTATATCCATGAATTTAGATGAGATTAGTATGGTGAGGATACATGAGAATGCATTCGACGAGATGACTAATCTCCGTTTTCTGAAATTCTATAAGAAGTCACTGGAGAGGAAGAAAGAAGTTAGATGGTTACTACCCGAAAGATTCGATAATTTTCCGGACAAACTCAAGTTATTGAGTTGGCCGGGATGTCCAATGGTATACATGCCTTCTAGTTTCTGTCCTGAATATCTTGTTGAACTCATAATGCCTAACGCCAACCTCGTGAAGCTATGGGACGGAGTTGAGGTAAGTTCCAATATATTTTCAAACTGCTTATTACTAAAAATGGGTTTCCTCTTAAAAAGAGACCTTTCACTTGGTGAGTAGTTAATTTTTATTTTGTCTATTTTTTGTTCAGCCACTTACATGCCTTAAAGATATGGATTTGTCCAAGTCTGAAAACCTGAATGAAATCCCGGATCTTTCAACAGCTACCAATCTTGAGACATTGAATCTTCATGGTTGTTCAAGTTTGGTGGAGCTTCCTTCCTCTATTCGGAATCTCAATAAATTGACAGAGTTGAACATGCAAGGATGTGTAAATCTGGACACCTTTCCCACCGGAATCGACCTCCAGTCTCTAAGTTCTCTTGATCTCAGTGGATGTTCACGGCTGCAAAGTTTTCCTTTGATCTCAAGTAACATTTCAAAGCTCAATCTAAGCCAAACAGCTATCGCAAAATACCCCTTTAAATTGCCTTTAGAGTCTCTCGTTGAACTTCACATGGAGCAAATCAAGAGTGAGAGATTTTGGGAAGGAGTTCAGGTATGACATTGTTTTTTCTAAAACTGTTTAATTACAAACGATTGAAATTATTATATTTAAAATTTTAAAGTAAGTTTTTGAAAACATGCAAAGTACCATATCTGAAGATTTTCGTAAATCTTTTCACTGAATATAACACACATTTTCTATGAAAAAGAAAAGACTACAAACTGTATATCTTAAATCCCCTAATTAAGTTAGTGACTAGGTCTTTAGAAATGTTAATAGTAGACTGGCACATGTAGCCTATTGGTTTGTGCTAGTAATATTGTTGTGCCACAATAGAGGTTCAAACTTGGTAGAATGCATGTTGTAGGCATTTATATGTTGTTGACAAACAAAAATAAATAAATGTCTAATAGTTAGGGAAAGAAATGATTCACGTGATGTTTACCCAAGTTTAAAAATATCTAAATAGTGTTTGGTACTGTTTTGTTCAGCCTCTTACAAGCCTCAAGAAAATGGTGTTTTCAAGATGTGAAAACTTGAAAGAAATCCCAGATCTTTCAATGATGACTAAACTCGAGAAACTTGATCTCAATGGTTGTTCTAGTTTGGTGGAGCTAACTCTTTCATCGATTCAAAATCTCAACAAACTCACGACTTTGGAAATGATAGGATGCTCAAGTCTAGAGACTCTCCCAACCGGCATCAACTTAAAATCTCTCTATCGCCTCAATCTTAATGGATGCTCTCAGTTGAGAAGCTTCCCAGATATCTCAAGCAATATCTCAACTCTCTTTCTAAACCAAACAGCCATTGAAGAAGTTCCTCCGTGCATCGGAAACTTCTCTAGCCTTGAATCTATGGAGATGTGGGAATGCAAGCAGCTACAATCCATCTCACCAAAGGTTTTCAAACTTAGTAATCTTGAGGTTTACTTCTCAGACTGTGAGAAATTGACTGAAGTTAGATGGCCAGAGGAAGAAAAAGACACCAATGATGCTGGCACCACCTTGTCATTAGTTATTTTCACCAACTGCTTCAATTTGAATCAAGAAGCATTCATTCAACAATCAGCTTCCGAATATCTGATCTTACCAGGTGTAGAAGTGCCTCCATATTTTACTCACCGGTCTACCGCAAGCTCCCTTACAATCCCTTTACATCGTTCAACTCTTAGTCAACAATCATTCTTGGACTTCAAGGCTTGTGTTGTGGTTTCCGAAGAAACGGTTAGCCATCTGCTGTTCTTTATAGACATTCAGGTACATTGCCGGTTTAGAGACCAGCACGGGAACTACTTTGAGCCTGATAATCCAAGACATTTCTCCTTACATCAGAAATATAATCATCTGATTATATTTGACTGTCATTTCCCTCTAAACCAAGATTGCAATCAAGTTGAGATAGAGTTTCGCCTTTCTAGTATTCGACTCAAACTAAAAGGATGTGGTATAAGACTCTCAGATGACAATACTCCCTCTTTGGCTTCTCCTATTGAAGTAGATGAAGAAGATATGGCTGATGATGGATGTCATGAGACTGAAGAATGTGCATATAGCGATATAGAGACGAAGAGAAGCAGAAAGCGAATTCGGGTAAGCATTCAGAAGTAAGTGAATACAATACTCTATGTATCACAAATCTTTTATATAATATAGACCACTGGATTATTTCTGCAGATAAATACGGAATAGCACATCCTATTGGCTTGCTCTTCACGGTACCCTCATTGATGATTTCCTTTGTTAACTTCTTACTTACGTTATTTTTGCATATTGGTACTTATCATACACGTTTCTTATTCTTTTCTTAAAGTCTATTAAATGGATAATGAATGTTGATGTGTTATAATACTTGTATTTTATAATGAACTGAATATTTATGTGCATGTATAATACAGGAAAGACTAAAAGCTACATAAAACAAGAAAATTGCGAAAGAAACTAAATGAACCAAAGAATCTTTTTGAGTTTCAAAGGTTTTTTATTTAGTTACTTTTATTTAATTATGTCCTGTGGATGAAGCAAAACATAGATTCTTTGTAAGAAGAACAGCAACGCAACTTTACAGCCTGCTAGAACAAGAATTTAATTGCCTTTACGAATCCAGAAAAACCAAACAGCCTTAACCAAGAAAGGCACCGTCTAATCAAACCTATATAAACCTAAGGTCTTAAATCATTACACATCCAAAATTGTGAAGATTTTAACCTAAAATATATCTTTTCAAAAAAAATACATAGCTCTGGATTTTTCTTGTCTAGGGTGACAAGAAAAAATGGCTGAACAGCAGATGAAACCAGTGGCCTCTTTGCTTTTACTCCTGAATTTCTGTATGTACGCCATTGTTCTTGGAATTGGAGCATGGTCCATGAACAAAGCTATCAGCCATGGTTTTCCTATTGGTATATAATTTTCTTTATGTAATAGAAAAGCTTGTAATTTCATAATTAATCAATCATTTTTCTCAAAATAACTTTACGATTTTCTGTCACTAACTGTACAACATCACAAATCTGAAAAAAAATCAAGATGAAATAATATGGTAGTTTGGAAATAAATTTAAAACATTCTCATTAAAAAATTAATAATAGTTTGAATTAATCATCTTAAGTTGTTGTTTTCTTTCAAAAATTAAAGGTGCGGATTTCAGCCTTCCCGCTCATTTCTCGCCAATATATTTTCCGATGGGCAATGCCGCCACTGGGTTCTTTGTGATGTTTGCTTTAATAGCCGGAGTTGCTGGAGCAGCCTCTGTTATCTCCGGTTTCAGTCATCTCCAGTCATGGACTACAGCGAGTCTTCCGGCAGCTGTCTCTGCCGCCACTATTGCTTGGTCGCTTACAGTTTTAGCGATGCGGCCGTCATAATATTCATTTACATATATTAAAGTCGTTTGTTTCTTGAATGTACTTGTGCAGATTTGGATGCAAGGAAATTGAACTTGGGATGAGAAATGCTCGTTTGGTAAGTAAACTTCTATTATGTTACACTATTGCAAAGGTCTATGGAATAAACATGTATAGTGGTTATTTACATATATTTTTCAGAAGAAGAGTAGTTTAAATGTGAATGACTAAAAGCATTTATTTAAATAACTCAATTAGTGAGCAAAAAATGATTCAGTTATTTTTTATTTCGGCAGAGGACAATGGAGGCATTTCTAATAATACTTTCGGCGACACAACTTCTCTATATCGCTGCTATATACGGAGTTCGAAACTAATCGAAGAACTAAAACGGATTTCATTTCTTTTTATTTCTTTGTTTTGTAATTTATAAATTATTATCCAATTTGCTTATTTGAAGATTGTGTATTTGTGTGGTTTGGATTATTTGATTGGATTTATCTTGTGTGTTTGTTTGATTACAAGAGATTTTGTGCATGGTTTGAATAAATGCATTCCATAATCACGTATATAATTTTTTTAAAAATAATTAAATAATTTAAAAAATAATGAAAAGATAATATTAGAATATGTCAATGGAGTATTCCATAAAACGCTTAGAAAACATAGTTCGGATCTTTTTGTTCCCATTTGCTATGCCCACGAAGATACATATGGTTGACCTCTCATAAGCTCTTTCCTCTCCTCTCATGGCTGTTATCAATCCAAGGTCTTCTTAAAAATACAACACTATTTGATAGGATTTGTGCCAAACCAATATAATTTGATCGTCTGACAGTGACACTTTGCCGACAACAAATATTAAGAAGTCAAGAACACAAGGGATCCGCATCTCTTTCTTCTCGAATTTCTGAATATTGAATCGAAGAGTCCGCGTTGAAATTCAGACATCCGTGTGTAATAGCGTATCGCGGACTTTTAATATGCGTACTTACGTTTCAATTTTTGTGAAGAGATATACGCATGAATAAGAAAGATGAAAGGAGGTCAGAAAAAAAGAGGTTTGAAATGGGTACAAATTTGGACTCATAGTCATTGGATGATATGAATACCGGAAACTTCCTATTAAGGTACACTACAAGTCTTCTTGATGCGATATGTGCCCTAAAGGCATAAACCCACAAACAAATTAATTAGTTTTCGAATAGCATCTTTACCGATTATTTTTGTCAAACTACAATAGTAACTCTACAAATTAATACTCCATAAATTAATAAACACCATAAATTAATTAATTTATCCGATCTCAAATTGAGTAGGTTCAAAATATGACACAAATCGATAAGATAATAATTTTTTAGAAGTTCTTATATAATTTGGTCCCATTAAAATTGTAAATTAATAACTTATATGTATGTACATTTTCTATAAATACAAATAAACTATTATATCCCATATTTTATATTTACAATGGGGTCATATTTATATTTTCTTAAAATTTAATATATTTGATGAGACTTAGTAAAATTATATCTAAAATCTATGAAACATATTTTATATACATCAAATAATATAAGAAAACCAAGTAAATTTTAAATAAATACATCATTTATTTTGGCAAGAAAAACAAAATCATTACAAAATCACCAAGTATACCATCAATTACAAATACAATTCTACCAACTTCTAGGCTATGGAAAGTACGAAGAATCTAAGACAGTCAATTAGGTTAACCTTAGCTTTTTGCTCATGTAATTTTCATTTTCAAAACACGTACCAGTATCGGCTTGATCTCCCAAGTAATTCAAGTTTATATCGGTTTTGTCTTCTCATGTTTGCTACCAAGCTGAACGGATGAAGTATCCTTTGGGGTTTCCTAGCATTTCTTTACCTTTTTTGCCATGTGCCCAATTCTTGAGGTCTCTCATTTATTTAATAATCACTATTGATGATTCTCATCCTTTATTTCTTAAAATGATATTTCCATTCTTAGCCAAAAAAATAGCATTACAAAGCATTCTTGTAATTTTTTTTTTCTTTGGCATCAAAGCATTCTTGTAACTAAAAGAATTTTGATGCACTAAAAGCTTTTACAAACTTTTTTGGAAGTGTTATCCTTCTGTTCTTTTCTTTTTAATACTGATCAAAATACATCATCTATAAATGCATATAATGATTAAATATTTGTAACATGTGCAATAAAGAAGAAAAATTTCACGAACAATGCTTTTCTAATGCAGCTCCCCATCATCCTGTTTTGCATCCTATAATATGCAAGAAGTTATATCCTCTGGAAATCAAAACTTATAACTGGTGTAAAAAAATTTAAACATTAACCATTAAAACACGATGTTTCCAAAAAAAGTTAGCTTTCTAGAACATTGTAATAAAAAATTTCATCAATAATATAAAATATACATATACATTTTGGTTTTATCTATAAATTTATTTTTATGATTGGTATATACATATAGAAACATGTGTATACATAAAGATATATACATATACATATATACCAAAGGGTAACTTAAATTTTTTTATATAGAAGATTGAATTGACTGGATGTTAGAATTATAGAAACACATGTGTTTTAATATATATAGGCCTATATATATACACACATATAAACCTAAATATATACACCCCCACATAGACCTAAATTAAAATGCACACATAGAGCTAAATATAACTACATACATATAGAGCTAAATATATATAGACATAGATATACAAAAGAAACTATATAAATTAATACTCAATAAGAACGATAAATTAATAAATTTCTCAGTTAGAATATTGAAACATGTAATATAATTTAACAATTTCTCAGTTAGAATATAGAAACAAAATATTTTGTTTTTATTCACATTGAAAGTCATCTTTAATTTTTCTAACCATTTCAAAACATATTGATGTTCTTTATCATTTTAAACCTAAAAATGCATTTGCCTTTAAGGTACATATTTTCTATACACCAAGTAAAAGAATAAGAAAACATAAAAAACATATATGTAAAATAATTCCATTATATATACTTTAAAATATTTTTTCATATATTTATATAAAACTATACTTCAAAATATATAAATATAAACGAGAAATATTTTGCTAAACTTACAGCGAGAAAAAATAATAAAATATAATAGTCTTAACCTTATTAATTTATAATAAAAAAAAAAGAATTACTTTGTGTATATAGTGTGAATGCATGTTGAAGTGGGTTCTACGTATTTTGTTCATCCGTTTTCCTTGACATTTATTCGCACTATACAATTTTGAATTTAGTAACAAAGATGTAAAATATGAAATTTGTGTTTTGTTGGCAAGCGGGACAAGTTTCCAAATGACTCATCTTAAAAACCCCAACGTTTCTCCCTCAGAAAAAAAAAGAAAGAAGAAAATCATTCACAAGATCATATACACTGAAAATAGGGAGCAAAAAAATAGAAATCGGCAATGGCGTCGAAAGGAATTGTGGATGCGTTCAAGGAACTAGCTGTCATTGTGAATACGCCTGGTTTGGACGTGCCTGTTAAGAACTTCTCTGATGCTTGCTCTCGCTTTTTCGTCGTATTTAAAGTCCTCAAAACAGGAATGTTTCCAAGGTTTGCAGAGATAGACTATGTTACCAAGGTATGTCTCCTCGCCTTGATTATGAAAAGAATTTAAAACATAGTTATATATGGTTCTTTGACCCAAAAAAAAAGTTATGTATGATTTAAATTTTAAATAGACAACCTGATTTGTGTGGGGTATAAATAACAGTTAATGAATAAGAATTTTGAAAACAAGCTCCTGTTTATATATTCAAGCTGCAGATGCTAAAATACAACCTACGAAAACTATCTTAAGTTTTAGACTTAATGAAAAATATTGAATATGCTAAAATACAACCCTTTCTTAGGTGAACGATCTTGCCGAGGCGTCGAACTTAACACCGACATTAGAGCTAATGGTTGACAGAGATATAGAGGCAAACTGCGTAAGGAAAGTTGGTAGTCATACAAGAAACCTTTTGCGGATTAAGCGTAGTCTTGAAATGATGAGAGTTATGTGCGAAGTGCTATTAGACACTGAGTAAGTGTTCTTGAAGACATTTCACAACATATTTAAAGAAATGCCCTGTCACCTTTCATATGCCATTGCAATTTTTTTTAGTATTTTATATTTTTATTATGTGCAGAATCTTCTAGAAGTACATTTTATTTTGTAGTTTTCATTCCTTTTATTTTTTGCGAAAGGGTTAGTAATATAGGATGGGAGCGCCGATGGTCCTGGAGATCAGGTCCAACAATAAAAGGGATGCCGTTTTACTTTATGTCAAAATTGAGTTTGGATAACATCCATCTAGAGTTTCAAAAAAAAAAAGATGACATCCATCTATGCGGCTTTGAAAAAAAAAGTTTGGTTTAATAAATAGATTTGAAGCAACAATAAATAAAATTAGTTAGTGACTATATAAAGAACAATCATGTCCGATTGTGGATATTTATTTAAATATTATTATAAATAAAATTTAAAGGACAAATAAATGTAGGGGTTTTATAAGAAAATTAACCCCAGGAACCATATAAATTAACACATTATGCAGTTGCTTTTCTGAGAATGCCATGCTAGCTCATATGAGTACACATTTTTTGTTATCATTGTCTTTTATCTTTCAAGATCACAAGATTTGATGTGTTCTTAAAACTGATTCGTAGATCTGATCACTCCTTAAGAGATGCAACATTCACGGCTTACAATCAAGTGTTTGCTCCGCACCATGGCTGGGCTATTCAGCAGGCTGTTGCTACAGGAATAGGGTCTCTTCTTCCCAAGACGCTGCTATCTGGAATGTTCAATGAAACTGGTAAGTAATGAGCTTTTTAAACGTTTATATATTTTGGTTACTGGAATAATATATGAACTGAACCGAAACTAATCCATGAGAGCTATTCAAGTAAGATAATCTGGTCGTTTAATGCATCCCTAAGGCTAAGAAAAATCACAATGATGGTGTTACATGGTGGGCTCGCTCTCTAGCCTTCGTTATGTTTTGACGGCTACAAAATTACTGTCTGCGCACATTTTTTTTTGATAAGTCTAACTATACATTCTTTCATATCATTCTGAATCTTTACAGAGGAAACGTTTAAGATCCATGCTCAAAGCTATGTTACTGCATCAGCATCAGTAACCAATTATCTTGACAACCTCTTCCTCTCCAAGAACCTTGGTATTGATTGGTGAAGATTCTGTAAACTTACATGGCCTAGGCCAAATTTATACACCATGGTATCCCTTCGTGATCACTCCTTTTTACTCTATCTTCTATATTTGTCAATCAATGTAAGTTACTATTATTAATAATATTAGACCACCTCCAATGAAGGTTCTTTTCCATTGGAGCTCTTTAAATATGTATTATATATATATATATATATATTATATATGTATAAGTATTTGTGGGATCCAAAAGCTGAACTATTACAAGAACCTCTTTGGTGTGGTTTTAAACTATTATAAGTGTACGGGGTCTTTTTTTTTTTTTTGACAAGTGTACGCGATCTTAATCAAATGTCAAACTTCTAATCCTCCACCGTACAACGATTTCAGTTTTTGACTGTCACCGAACGGCTTAAGTAGCAAGAATGCGTTATATTTTATTATGAACTCCACAACGTGGAATGCTTAGAGTTTGTATATGGTAAAGAAAAGAAAATGAAGTCTCTATAGTTTAAAAATTGCTAAAAGACTGATATGAACATTAAATATTTCTTACACAAATGGCTTAAAATAGGTATTTATATGATTTGGATCATTCTAGGTTTTGTGTCCGTATACTGAAATTGGTATATAATTGAAATGTAACATTGTAATTTATGTATTTAATATTATAGTAAGTGTGGTAAATATTAAATTTTAAATGCTTCGATCCTATAATAAACAGGATCTTAGTTTTTTGAAGAAAGTCATATATTAAAATAGGTAATAATTCTTATAAATTTACGTGTGAGTCACTTGGGTGACCGGTCAAATAGTGATGCACTTGCTCACATACGAAAAAAAAATTGGTTACCTGAAAAACAAACATTTATTTTTTCCCTAGAATAATTATATATACAGAAGTTGGAAAAAGATTTTTATTTCAACATGAATTTTTCGCATCGCGTCTTTTTATTCCCGATTTTTTTAATAATGCAAATTTCATACTAAACTAAACAAAAATCCAAAAATATTACATGAATTTACGTAGCGTACTTTTTCCTTCTTGAACTTTGTAATACTGTATATTTCATATTAAACTAAAAAAAAGATCAAAAAGTACTACATGCACTCTCAAGATCATGCTTATATATATTGGCCGTCAAAGATGCTAATCAACCATTAATTTATCAATAACGACCTCATTTTTGATAAATACTACATGAACTCTCAAAATCTTGCTTATATATATATATATATATATTGACAGTAAAATTTAAATTAGTACTCTCAAACTCTCAAGTGCTTATATTTAAATTGCTGTTAATTTAAATTAGTACTTTATTAGTACTATTAAAATTTGAAATATCTTTTTGAAAATTTAATTGTCTTTTTTTAAATGTAACTTTATATACATAAAAACACAAAATTCAAAATTTTACAATATATTTTAATATTTAGCAATACTATAAGTAAATATTTAAATTATAATAATTAATTTAAATTTATAAAACAAGATTTAAAGTTAAATTTAAAAACAGAAGTAATTATAGATTTATTTGATAAAACTAAAACCAAAAAAATATGATAACATTTATTTGATTAAACTAAAACTTATATATAAATTTATATATACAATTTATACAAGAAAGTTACTTTGATCTTGGAGTTAATATGTTCTTACTTGTCCACCATTGTGAGAGTTTAAGCCTCCCAAAAAACTAATTTTTAATTTTACAGAATTTATCCAAATAACGTCATTTTGATAAATTAACTGATGATTAACACCTTGACGATCAATATATATAAGCACAATTTTGAGAGTTAATGAACTATCAGATGAGTAACAACTTTGACGGTTAATAAATATATAAGCACGATTTTGAGAGTTAATGAAGTATTTTTGAATTTTTTTTAGTTCAGTATAGAATATTCATTACTATAAAATTTTGAAAGGAAAATACACGACACTGAAAATTTATGTAATACTAGGGGATGGCCCGCCCTACGGGCGGGTGAGTTTATAATAAAATTATTCTAATTTTTTTATAATTTTATTGGACACTTGAAAATGTGAATATTTAAATGTTTGTTCTGAAGTAGTTTAATTGTTGTGTATTGACCATTGTGTGTGTTGTTGTTTCATTTTTTTACCTGATACTGTATATTATGGTGGAGCTCGGTTGTTTGTTCCATAGTGAAGCAATATGTGAGTTTGTTTGTGTTTTTCTTGCGGTGATGATGTTTTCAGTTAATAGGTTTAACATGGTGTGATGGAGAGGAATGTTTTATTTAACTTCGTATATGATTTGGTATTTACAGTTTAGCAAGGTACTTGTCGATATCTCTTTGTGAAACTTGGTTATGTGAGAGTGATTCTGTATATTTTATTGCGTAGTTATGGAGTTCTCGTTGGGTAGCTACTGAGTTGCGTGAGAGTTTGTGGGATGTAACCGGCGTGTTTAACCATGGCTGTCTTCCATCAACACATGTGTTGTGATATTTGTTAGGGTGGGAAATTTTAGTTATGATCTAAGTTGCTTGCTTAGCAAGATAGCTCACCTTGGGACGGTTGGGGATTGATGGTAGCTAGAGATCCTCTCAAAGCTCGAGCATTGAGTCCAGCATAAGGCACTGTTTTCCTGACATCACTTTGTCGAGGTTTCTTCTTTACCATTAGGTAATGATTAGAGGAGTTCCTATGCAGCAGAAGTAGAGAGCCAAGTATTTGTGTAAATTTTAACGCTCAGGAGCTTCAATCATTTAGTTGTGAGAGAGTAGGTGTTCAGCATATTTTCAAGCCTCTGTTGTTATTTGAAACCTTTTTGTCCAATGGGTTAACCTGTTCTAATCACTCGTAACGTCTGGCGCAATTATTAGAGGATGTGTTTATGAGCAATAACATGCATGCAGTTTTTGTTTGTATATAGTTACTTGAACAAAACACCGGCGAACAATTTTTTTTAATTATGTAAGAATATATAAGAGTGATGGAATAATTTTGTTAGAGGACTAGAGTATTTATTAACCAGCTGTATGTGGAGATTCTTTTTGTGCATAGCGATGAAGTGAGTGTTAAATTATTCAAGGAGGATGTCATGTGCCTTTCTGGTACTCGTAATGTAGTTTATAAGTAGCATGTAAATTGTCATGCTTCGCATTAATCCATATTTTACTTAATGCTTAATATTTGATTGAGCTTTGTTAGTAATTGGAAAAGGGTTGAGGATCAGGATCTTAATATTTGCTTAGTCCAAAAGGACTGTGGAGGTTAACATTTTGAAAATAAAAAGCAAAACAAAATAGCTATAAGCTTGGAAGTACTCAGATTTCATACTGTTGGAGATGTAATTTAGAAACTAATGCAACTTAAACGCACTCCTGTCCTGTAACTTGATCTCCCATTGTGCTTTGGATGTTACTCACACTGTACCTACTTGCCGGACTACCCATCTTCCTTCACAGTTGCCTCCTCGCTTGTCTCCCTTCCTTCAACAGAGGTGTGAGTTGAAGCTGTGGCCTCACTTTCTCCACCTTCAACATCATCATTTCCCACAGTCACCATTTTTCACAGGAGTGATCTCAATCAAGTACATCACCGCTAAGCAGCAGGTTTTTATCAAGGAGCTTAGCCATTCCGTCAAAAACACTTGGGCATATATTTGAGTGCCTAAGAAGACAAGAAAAAAATCTTTAAGACATGTAGAGATTTTGAAACCTTCCCCCGTAAGCATTACTTAAAAATAAAATAAATGCGTACGTTATTAGCTTATACCTTTCTATGCTCAGGGTGATCATCATACGTTGTGTACTTTTAGTCGCTTCATTGTAAGTAGTCCTAATGCCCCTTACTTGCCCAACAATATATATTGGAAAATATCCACGCTAAGCCTAAGCTAGTAAGTGAGAAATCAAATAAGGATTATCAAACTTATTAGATTTTGGATTTAAATCTGACCTCGTAAATGAGTGTTCGTGTTGGCTAGTTCCATTACTTGTTAAGCCGGTGTACGCTTACTGATGACTGAATCACCATCATCTGAGAAACAATAGACTACTCAAAATAAAATGTCACTCACATAAAGCAAGAGGTCAGACCAAATGTTGAAATTAACTAATAAGTAGAACGTACCTTCGCGTCAAGAAGCTACATAACATCGAGAGTAAAAGCTCCGGTGGAGTAAACCGGGAGTGAAGAAGTGAATGATTATATCGCTGTGATATATCGCTTCTCTCTGAACCGTGAGTCTTAGACTCTGTTTATAAAGCTAAAAGAAGTGAATGATTATCTTCTGGTGTCAATGGTGCATCCTCTGTTTCTTAGCTCTCCATCTCTGAACCGTGAGTCTTAGACTCTTCCTTGCCAAATCACCTAAGACAAAGTGAACGACTAAATTTTATGTTTGTCCAAACCTGCTCTAGATCATTAAGCAAAGACATAGATATTTAGTCAAATAAGGCACTGATGTTGAGAACTCTTTTAGTCTAGGTGAAGAAGTCGTTTCAAGAGAAGGAAACATATTTGCAGCAATGAGAGAAGGAAAGAGATCGAGTCACCTAAGGACTGTTTCTTGTAGTAAATGAAACTGATTCTTCAATGGTTGTTGCACGATTAGATATTGGACTTCATGCTTGCGGTAATCTTTTTTTATGATGAAGAGTTGCAGTGAGGTCAAAATCTGCAACTGTTTCAGAAGACGAAGCTATTAGCGACAATCTATTAAACAACTCATACGCATAGTTTCTCATGCCAAACAATAATATATGATCATGAGCAAATGATAAAAGTATTGAAAATATATGATTATAAATAACTGATAGAGTGATAGATAGATGATACTTACGCAAGAGGGAGGTTGTGACAGAATTCAATGATCCGCGAGAATGTCATAGATGTTCTATTGACGTGAGGCTCTTTTCAATGGAGATATCTGCGGAAATACATCTTCCCATGGGATATGAGTGCCCAAAAGATAAACTCGTAGTTCTCGATCCACTGACTGTGTACATCAGACAAAAAAAATCTGACTTTTTTAATAAATATACACAAAGAGAGTTCAAATAACAAATTCCTTTTCTATACCCAGAATATAGAATTCTAAAGATTCTTTTTTTTTTTTCATCTATGCATTTAAATCAAATGACCCAATGAGAAAATTTACCTATAAATCTCTAGAGAAGATCAAAAGAAAATCTCCATGTACAAACCTGGCATCTCGAAGGGAGACTGGACGGTAGCAAGAGGGAGTCTAGAAAGATTGTATCTTATAAAAGACGATGAGATCGATGCATTGAACATGAACTAAGGAGGCATAGCAACTCAAGACTGAATGAATGCCATAACTGCAGATGTTTCTCAGAAGCATCAATGAGGATGAGAAGCGGGACCGTGAGCGTTTCACAAAGAGAAGACATTCGGACAAAAATCATCGACATCCGCGGCTTTGTTCTAGGACTCTGAGTCTCTGACATATGCACATGTTTATAAAAGAGTTGAGCCTATTACATTAAACGGTTTTAAACATCAAGCCCACTAAACAATATTTTGCCCCATGCTCAATGCTAAAGTAGCAGCACGAGAAGGGAGAGAAGTCTCGTTTATTATTATAGATAGATAGCTTTATAAATTTTGTTTAGTGCAGTATGAAATATACGTTAATACAAAGTACAAAAAGAATAAAATATCAAGTCATTGATCATGTGTGTTCTTCATCCATGAAATTGCATTTACAATAATTTCATCTCTCTGAAGTTACTCAAGAAAAGACATGACAAAGTCGGGTTTCTTGTCTAGCAAACTTTTTACATAAAGACTAGGGGTTAACGTAGCCCGGGATTTTTATCTTTTTATAATTTAACTTGTTAAATTATTTATATTTAGGTTATGATACATATATATATCTATCTATACTATTATTTATGAAGTGATTTGGCTTATGTTTTAGCTTCTTCATAATTTTAGGTGTTTTCGTTTATTTGTCAAAATTATAAATAATTTAAAATTTTAAATATTTCAAATAATTTTACTTAGTAATCTTACTTGTTATTATGTTTTAATTTTTTATTTATTAGTAGTTTTATTTATGAAGTAATTTAACTTATGTGTCACTTTCTCCATAGTTTTAGGGTTTTTTTTATTTATAAAAATTTTAAATAATTTTACTTAGTAATTTTACTTATTATTATGTTTTAATTGTTTTTAGTTAGTAGCTTTACTTATCTGTTATATTTTTAAACTTATCTATTATATTTTAAAATATTTTTAGTTTGTTATGGTAAATGATTAATTAATGTAAACGTACGATAAGCATAATTAATAATCAATAGTCATAATAATTTTAATAAATAGTTTTACAATATTTATATAACTAATAATAAAAAGTTTGGAAAATATTATGATAATTAAATGTATAATCCACATAAATATTTGATATTATCTTATTTATTAAATTTTATGTGCGTTAGCATATGTTCTCTGTTTTTGTTTTTAAATGAAACTGACCTGATGAGCCCGACAGTGTTTGGTTTCTTGCACTTGAAGTTAGGGCAAATGAAAGTTGTTTCTGACCTTTCAAGTTGAGACTTGCAGGCGGTGCAGGAGATGAAGTACCAACCATATTCTTCCATGACATCCGTTATTGTTGCAGTGCAAATGAAGTTAGCGACCTGAATGTTTAGATGGGTGTAAATACTAAGAATTAATAAAGAAAAAATTTAAAGGTTTGCGAGCAAGGCCAGACCTGTGGTGACTCATTTTCTAAGAATTTGTGAATTTCTTTCAATGTCACTGTCTCCACTTTAGTAACTGCAGCGGAAGAGCTGTTGACAGTTGGTGGGATTTTTCCATCAGCTTCAAACATAGGTCGAACATGTTTGAATATGAGACATGATAGCTTTGCAATAAGAGAGGGGTTGATTCACAACTACCTTGATAATAATTTTTCTGTATCAATGATGTCCGAGTCAAAGAAGAGGCGTGTGGAGGCTGTGGAGCTTAGGGTAACAACACCTGAGAAGTGGACAGTAATTGATATTGATAGTGATACACACACGAAATTTAATTAATATATGTCTTTATGAAACAAAAAGAGGAAAATGGACAAACCTCCAAGTGTTTTTGAATTGAGAGTGGTGAGCAAGATTACTGACGGTTTTGTCTTGCTATCATTCCATCTACTTCGGAAAACAGCAGCAATTTTGTCCCACAGATAAACACGAGCTGTCTCGCCGCTGTTAATTAAAAATAGCAAGGTATTTAACACCAAATCTATTAGACGCTTAAATAAATACGTTTGGTATTAGTTTGGTCTTACTCTTCAAGTTGCACATGCAAGAAGACCATATCCTTTGATCTTTCACCAGCAGGTGCTGGGGCAGTAGCCATGGGTGTCTGAGTGTCTAAGTTGTCCCCATTGATGACTCGCAAAAAGCCAATGATATCTGTCAGGGAGTTAAAAATGTTAAAGTGCTGAGAATCAATCTGGTCTAAATAAATCATTAGAGTTAAAGATTTATAATGTTTAGAGAGAAAAAAGTGTTCACCGAGAAGATCTGTGTGTTTATCGACAATGTCGGTGAACGCTTGGAGATCTCGTATACGAAAGTGCTGAGAATCAATCTGGTAGTCCACTTCATGAACAGGAGTGAAGGTTGTCTTGTTGTTGAAGCTGATCCCGTGCTTATGTGGTGAGACTCTGTAAACTGATTTGGAAAGTCTGATGCTGAACCCGTTGAGCTTGTAAATTGTGTTGGGTTTCAGGTCCTCTTTGAAGCGGGGAAGGAAGTGTGTGGAGATAAACCCCTGAATGGTTGTTGACTGTGGTGGTTTCATTACGCAAGAGTTAGTAATGAATGTTAACAATAAAAGTATGGTAGTTTAAGTTTAGAGAATACCTTTGAGTCTATGAGGAGCAACTCAACTCCCATGAGTATGTTCGCCTTTTTGAAGTGTCGGGCTTCCCAGCAATGAATCAGCCTGACAAAAACTTCCTTGTTACAGAAATCTCCTTCGAGGTCGTCAAACGTTGTTGGGACAGCGAGGGTTGTGGGAGGAGCCATTGTCTTTTCTTTGCTGGATTTCTTTGGAGTCTTCTTTGATGGGTGTGAGGTTGATGGTGTTGATACAATGGGTTTTATAGAGACGTGCTTGATGTAAATTTATACATTTTCCTTTTACTGTTTGATGTAGTATTTCCATTTTTTAAAATTGTATATTTGCTCTTTTTTTCTTATATTGTATATTTCCATTTATTATATTGTATATTACCTTTTATTTATTTTTTTCATTTTAAGATAGATGTTTAATGTAGAATTTATATTTTCTAAAATGTATATTTACTTATTATTTTCTCTTATATTGTATATATACATTTCTTATATTGGGGGTGATTGGTAGTTGCTGTAGGTGCTGTCCACAACCCTATTTATTTCTACAGCACCAAATTTAGAGCAATCAAGCTTTAAATTTTTTTTTGAAACCACAGCTCTTAAAATAACCTACAGCTGTACAAATGCTCTGCAGAGCCAAATATCCAAAGCAATTTTTTAGTGCTTCAATAAAATTCTACAACAATAAAATCTAAAGCCACATCAAAAAGTTTACAGATTTTTTTCTACAACAAAATATTTAAAGCTACGGCCATTACCAATCGGACCCATTGTATATTACTTATTGTTGTTTTTTTATATTATTGTATATATACATTTCTTATATTGTATATTACTTATTGTCGTTTTTTTACATTTTAAGATAATTGTTTAATGTAGTATTTCCATTTTATAAATTGAATATTTACTAATTATTTATTTTAACTTATATTACATATATAAATTTCTTATATTGTATATTACTCATTATCGTTTGGGCAAATCTCCAAAATAGCACATTTCTAAGTTTATATCACAGAAATAGCACTCAAAAACTAAAATGACCAAAATAGCATTTTATCTTTTGAAAAATTTAAATTTTTTTATTTTTCAAAATTTGAAATCTTATCTCCAAAACCTCAATTCTCAACTCTAAACCTTAAAACCTAAACTCTAAACCCTAAACCCTAAATTCTAAACCCTAAACCCCACCCCTTAAGTGCTATTTTTGCGACTTTTGACCTTGAGTGCTAGTTTCGGAACAAAAACTTGATTTAGTGCTATTTTGGTCTTTTTCTCTTATCGTTTTTTACATTTTAAGATAAATGTTTGATGTTTATGTGTAAAATAAATTATTTCAAATATTATGTTTGATATTTAAAATACATATATATAATATTTATCATATGATGGTGGTATGAGAGAAAGGTTTTGTATTTTAGGTTGAAAGAAACTATTGGAAGGAGATGCAAGAAATTAGCATAACGAGACTTTTCGTTGATATATGAATATGCTTTTAGAAAATTTTTATCAATATATAGATGTTTAAATCTTAATATATTTTTTTCATTGTTTTTAAGTTGTGTATTTCTTTTTCTTATACTTTCTATTTACTTAATATCTATATTTTACATTTTAAGATAGATGTTTAATATTTAATGTACTCTTTCCATTTTATTAAAGCTTCATCAAACTACTTCAAGTTGCACATGCAAGAAGACCATATCCTTTGATCTTTCACCAGCAGGTGCTGGGGCAGTAGCCATGGGTGTCTGAGTGTCTAAGTTGTCCCCATTGATGACTCGCAAAAAGCCAATGATATCTGTCAGGGAGTTAAAAATGTTAAAGTGCTGAGAATCAATCTGGTCTAAATAAATCATTAGAGTTAAAGATTTATAATGTTTAGAGAGAAAAAAGTGTTCACCGAGAAGATCTGTGTGTTTATCGACAATGTCGGTGAACGCTTGGAGATCTCGTATACGAAAGTGCTGAGAATCAATCTGGTAGTCCACTTCATGAACAGGAGTGAAGGTTGTCTTGTTGTTGAAGCTGATCCCGTGCTTATGTGGTGAGACTCTGTAAACTGATTTGGAAAGTCTGATGCTGAACCCGTTGAGCTTGTAAATTGTGTTGGGTTTCAGGTCCTCTTTGAAGCGGGGAAGGAAGTGTGTGGAGATAAACCCCTGAATGGTTGTTGACTGTGGTGGTTTCATTACGCAAGAGTTAGTAATGAATGTTAACAATAAAAGTATGGTAGTTTAAGTTGAGAGAATACCTTTGAGTCTATGAGGAGCAACTCAACTCCCATGAGTATGTTCGCCTTTTTGAAGTTTCGGGCTTCCCAGCAACGAATCAGCCTGACAAAAACTTCCTTGTTACAGAAATCTCCTTCGAGGTCGTCAAACGTTGTTGGGACAGCGAGGGTTGTGGGAGGAGCCATTGTCTTTTCTTTGCTGGATTTCTTTGGAGTCTTCTTTGATGGGTGTGAGGTTGATGGTGTTGATACAATGGGTTTTATAGAGACGTGCTTGATGTAAATTTATACATTTTCGTTTTACTGTTTGATGTAGTATTTCCATTTTTTAAAATTGTATATTTGCTCTTTTTTTCTTATATTGTATATTTCCATTTATTATATTGTATATTACCTTTTATTTATTTTTTTCATTTTAAGATAGATGTTTAATGTAGAATTTATATTTTCTAAAATGTATATTTACTTATTATTTTCTCTTATATTGTATATATACATTTCTTATATTGGGAGTGATTGGTAGTTGCTGTAGGTGCTGTCCACAACCCTATTTATTTCTACAGCACCAAATTCAGAGCAATCAAGCTTTAAATTTTTTTTTGAAACCACAGCTCTTAAAATAACCTACAGCTGTACAAATGCTCTGCAGAGCCAAATATCCAAAACAATTTTTTAGTGCTTCAATAAAATTCTACAACAATAAAATCTAAAGCCACATCAAAAAGTTTACAGATTTTTTTCTACAACAAAATATTTAAAGCTACGGCCATTACCAATCGGACCCATTGTATATTACTTATTGTTGTTTTTTTATATTATTGTATATATACATTTCTTATATTGTATATTACTTATTGTCGTTTTTTTACATTTTAAGATAATTGTTTTAATGTAGTATTTCCATTTTATAAATTGAATATTTACTAATTATTTATTTTAACTTATATTACATATATAAATTTCTTATATTGTATATTACTCATTATCGTTTGGGCAAATCTCCAAAATAGCACATTTCTAAGTTTATATCACATAAATAGCACTCAAAAACTAAAATGACCAAAATAGCATTTTATCTTTTGAAAAATTTAAATTTTTTTATTTTTCAAAATTTGAAATCTTATCTCCAAAACCTCAATTCTCAACTCTAAACCCTAAAACCTAAACTCTAAACCCTAAACCCTAAATTCTAAACCCTAAACCCCACCCCTTAAGTGCTATTTTTGCGACTTTTGACCTTGAGTGCTAGTTTGGGAACAAAAACTTGATTTAGTGCTATTTTGGTCTTTTTCTCTTATCGTTTTTTACATTTTAAGATAAATGTTTGATGTTTATGTGTAAAATAAATTATTTCAAATATTATGTTTGATATTTAAAATACATATATATAATATTTAGGGCTATTTGGCTTAATATACATAGAATGGAAAATAATTAGGTAAGTAGCAAAAATTTATTATATTTGCATGTCTGGTAACGCGAGGACTGTGAAAATTACGAGTGTCTCCCTTTCGTCTTGTGTAATCTCTCTTTTAAAAACAGCAGCTGTCAGATGTGATATCAGATTTTAATTCACTTAAATCTTTGTCTATAAGACCAAAAATATTTTAACAGAACATGGTTCTTTTGATCTGACTTTGGCATCAATTGGATAAAATGTTGACATCCAGATATATTTAGTACTAACCTATGATAACAAAATTTACAACTACATATACTTATGACATAATCCATCAATTTTACGAAGATAAGATCACTTAACTTCTTCTTTTTCAAATAAATTCATTAAACTTCCCAACTGGGCAAATCAGAACAGTGTAACCAGTGCCTGTGTGCCGGAGAAACAGTAAAGGCTAGGTTACAACAAGAAGGACAAGAAATCTACAAGCATAAAACATCAGCAGCATGAAAAGAGGTCATGGGAAAGAAGGCTCCGGAAGCTAGCTTCCCCTCCGGTGAATACAACGGTTTTTCAATCGGGTTTCCAGAGCTTCATGGGGGTGTCCAAGCCCAATTCGCCTCAGTCCCCGTCAAAGAGAACCCACCCAAAGGCGCCCCACGACCACAAACACAGGCGTCACCACCGCATCTACGCAAGATCCTCGCCTTCTCATGGGTCCGAGCTTCCACGTACGACCTCATCCGTCATGGCGGAGTAGAAAGGATCAAGACTGACGAGAAACAGTCTAAGGGAACCGCCATCCCTTTTAACAGATCCGCCGATACCAAAGCCTCTCTACAATCAGAGACGTCTCTGGGTCTCCTGTACACGCGGCCAGTGCTATTCCGTCATGTGGCTCGAGATCCGGAACGGGGGGAACATGCTCTAGCTCAGGCGAAGGCGCCGTACACCGAAACATTTTCGAACTCTAGAAGATGCAGAGATGAAAATTTGTGAAAGTAGAGAGACACGCATAAAACAAGAGTTGAAGAGAAAGATTACAAAAGAGATGAATCTGGGAAAAAAGAGAGAGCTTGAAAGATGATTCTCTGGAAAAATCAAAGAAAGTGAGAAAAATAATAATCGTAAGAGAGAAAATCTGGGGGAAGATGACTCTTGAAAACGAAAAGCAAAACAATGTAAACACGTGTTGGTTTAATACATATCTTATGTCTGAGAAAAGAAATATAATATTATTTATATCATATAGCTGGAGTAGGCTGCATGTGTAGAGATAAGGGTATGACGGGTATATTTTAAAAAGAAACAGTACACATACCACATAGCTAAATATACTTTATTCTGTGTATATGGAATGCAATTACTCAAATATTTATCATATATTATATATTCATAAATATCAAACATGATCAAATATTATATGGTTAATCCTGAGTTTTTAAGGACAAAATCAACACCAGGAACAGGATGCAACCACTTACCAGGCGGCTCACACCAGAATCTGGACGAAGCTCAATAGCAGACGTAGGAAAATCCTTCCCGTGCTTGGTCTTGAATTGTTTAACGATTTCTGAGAGCTCAGGGACATATGATAACCTCTGGGAAGTTGAATAAGACGCTCGCAACCGCTCATTTTAGATCAATGGGGCAGTTTCTGTAAGTATTGATCACAACGATTAGCACATTATACACAGAACAAAAAACAAAGACTTTATAATAATGTTCACCAAAAAGGAGCAAACTTGTGCTTACTTTTGAGAACCAATAACACCTAAAGAACAACAATGAGTTCGCAGTAGATGCCAATGAGTTCATAGGTAGCCACTGTCTTCTCTTCCACCTGAGAGATAGAAAGAGAAACATAACAAAACCACATTCACATCTCATCAACAAACAACATGAGTGAAACCAAAAGTAGTGTGGATACATTGACAATGTGATCAATACACAACATGATTGAAACAAAGATTGAAGTTGTTCTTACCCGAATTATATCTTAGGGTTGTTCCCAGCTTCGAGCAATTGAGCTAACTCTTGCCTCAGCTGTTTAATCTGAATCTCCTTTTTGTTCTTCAGGATCTTCAGGCGTGAATTCACCATTTGTAAAGCTGTTCCCAGCTTCGAGCAATTGAGCTAACTCTCGCCTCAGCTGTTTAATCTGAATTTCATTTTTTGTTCTTGAGGATCTTCAGGCGTGAATGTACGCTCAATCGAATCAGATCCAGTGGCTCCGTAACGGTGGCGTCTTCCTCGGCGGACATAGAGGGTTTTGAAATTGCGAAGAAGAAGAAGAAAAAGAATCTATATTCCGATGTTTCTCTCAATCAGGTCACCGATGAAAATGAAAAAGAAGAAGAATCTATTTAACTATGAATCTATACTCTGATGTCTCTCTAAATTTCGAAGAAGATCTGCGTAAATTTGTTTTTTTTACTTTTGGGTTTTAATTTGCCACGTGTCATCAAAAAAAAAGCTGTTTTTTTCGCTGATGTGAACGCCCTATGGAGCCTCAAAAGCTCCATTTTATTAGTAGAGATTGTGAAAAATACAAGAAAATATCTCATATATCTACTAGCAATCTTTTACATAAAGATTGTGAAAAATACAAGAAAAAATCTCATATATCTACGAGCAACCAACATCTAGTTTTCATATATTAAGAAAGTTCAGGTCATTATAACCTTTGTTCTGGTCAAAAATTACAACCAAAAGAGGTTTCTATTGGAGAAATTACAAGATCTCTCCCTCCTCAAGATCGTCGATTCTCATAGCATCAAAAACCTCCGAGTCGTCCTCATCCGAATCATCATCATCGTTTCTTAAAAACAGACCCAACTCAGGTAACCAAGTTCTTGTCGGATCACAGCTACCACAGAGATTAATCATATTCTCGTTAAACTTCGAGGCGTTATTCTCTTCTAAGTCAACTTCTTTGACCATCTGTAAACATTTATAGAAATTAGAATCTTGGTTTCTTCCATCCGCTAAAATGGTTTTTCAAGAAACTGTGAAAAGGAGTTTCTAAAATTCTGACAAATACCTTTTCTAGCTTAAGCCGTTCTCTCTCACGTTTCTCTTTCAACTCGGCTTCTGCTCTCATTCTTGTAGCAAGCTTAGCGGCTGCTATCTCTGCTTCAATTCTAGCTTTCTCTGCAAATATTTTAAACGTCAACAGGCGAGAAAACCGAAAAGTTTGAGAGTTTCTTACTTTCATTAGAACATGTACCTTCACGTTGAGTTTTCTCCATCTGTTCCTTTTCTATCTGTATTCTAATTAGATCAGATTTGTTACTCTGAGAACAACACAGCAACATAGCAATTTTTAGTGAAACAAAAGCTGTGAAAGTCTCTCTTTCTTTGTAGTTGGAATCAAGAAAGTAATGATGATACCTTGTCAAGGACTTTTCTGTGTTTAGCTTTCAGGATGGTCTCTGCAAACTGACACTTGAGTATTGCAGCACGAATAGCCTTCTCAGGTGGCAACGGAGGCATAGGAGGTAATGGCTTTTTCAACTCTGTAGAATCAGAGAGAGATCCTAAGAAACCATACTATAGGAATCCCATAGACCATAAGAGAGGAATGATAACTTGCCATTATCCAAAGGTGTATCAAGCTGAGAACTGACACAATCATTCTTTGAGCTTATAGACCCTAAAAAAGAAACAAAACAAGTATATACAATGTTATAACAGAAATAGAATCAAGAGGCGTTTAAATGAAAAAAGAAAGGTGAAAGAAAGAGCTTAAGATTCCTCACCATTGGAATGAGGATCTGACTCGCTCGCCTGTGAACATGAATTGTCCTTTACCAGATTATCCTGTTTCCCACAAGAGTATCAGAAATCTGAATTCCTTTTGCCAATGAAAAGAACAAGAGGAAACTCAAATCCATCAAAGATAAAGCAATAATCTGCTTATACCGTCAGTGTAGAAACTTCACTTCCAGATGAGTTACAGGACTTGAGGCATATGCAAGTTATCCTACCACATGAACTACATCTGCAGGATGAAGTTGGGGTTGAACCTGCATAATATGCATATACAGTTATACAATACGACTGTTGAGAACCCACTTATTAAAAAAAGTAAAATTTCCACACGTAAATACCTTTGCTTGGGTTTTCCACAGTCGAACCAAGACCCTGCTCGAATTTCTTAATCCTCAACTGAAAATATCAAACATATGTCAATCGTTTCAATCCAAAAAAATTACCCATAATCACAGTAACAAGTCTATCATTCTGATCATATACCATACCTTGGTTGCTAAAGTCGTCTGTGTGACAACAGGAGTATCCTTTTTGCTCAGCTTTGTCACAGATTTTAACAAAGGAGGAACCTTTTGAGACATCTCTTTCGCCCGTTTTGGCAATTCCGCAGAGAACCTCCCAGAGGATGCTGACGTTTCAGGGCTGCTCTGTCTAACCCAACCCACTTCAACCGGCTGCCTTCTAGAACCTTCTGTAACTTTCTCCCCGTGTAAATCCGAAACCTTTTTCTTCCTAAGCGATTCCCATCTCGCCTCAAAAATCTCCAGAAGCTCCTTCGCCACATCATGAACAAAATTCTCCGGAGGATTATACCTCAACGCATTGTCAAAAGTCAACCTGACATCGGCCGCAAACTCATCCGCACTGCTGTAAACATTCTTCAAAAGCTTGGAACTGATAGTGCCAAGATCCATGGGCTTCGATATCACAGAGAAGTAATCAGGAATGTTGAGCTTAACAGGATCCACAGGCTCGCCAAACAGCCACCCAAACTCGTGCCCTCTCAAAGATTTCAAGAGGTTAAGACACTGACTAGACAAAACACGGTTCAGCTTCTGCTTCTTGTGAGCCTGAACCTCCTCTAGCTCCTCAGGTCCACGCTTCCTTGACTGAACATCTTCTTCTTCTTTACCGATGGGTTTATTCTCAGTGCTCTTAGCGTTAGTGCAGTTGTTAAACGTTTGGAAAGCTTTGACGGAGCCTTCAGGGCCAAACTTTATCCTCAGTTTGGTTATTCCAACCATTGCTTCTTGATTCGAATACACATAAAATCAAAACCAGTTTCAGAATCGATTCAAATTCAAATTCGATTCAACGATTAGATACCCAAGCAAAGAACGATTCTGAAAAGAGCGATTAGGGTTTATAAGTGCGGCTGCACAAAACTCGAAAATTAGGGTTTTTACGTCAAGACGATCAACTCGATTCAACAATTGGATACACAAGCAAACTCCGACTAATTAGGGTTTATCGAAATCGATACGATTGAGATGAAAACATTACGCTTCGAAACGAAATTTAATGACGAATCCGAGAAGAGCAATGATTAGAGAGAGAGAGAGAGAGAGAGAGAGAGAGAGAGAGAGAGAGAGAGAGAGAGAGAGAGAGAGAGAGAGAGAGCTCTTACCTGGGGAAAGAATTGATCGAACGAAGGAAGGAGCGATTATGAGAGAGTGCAGTCGGCGTAAAGCAGAGTGATGACGAACATTAACCTTTTCTTTTCTTTCCAAGTGAGGCTTTTATAGGGTGGATTAAATAAACGTGCATTGTTAACCCTTTGTGCGCAAAAGAAAAAGGTTAACCTTTAATTAATCGATTAAACCACGTCAAAATAACACAACACAACACATTGAACACACCACAAAATAATTGTTATTATCTCGCATTTAAAAAGTAACCTCCAGAGGAGAAAATTTCCTTTTTGTAATAATTAATAAATGATGTTCAGTCTACATTATGAAAATATTCTTTCCAGTTATGTATTTTTTAGAGGAAAAGACTAGGATAGCACCAAACCAAGTTTTGTTCTCAAACTAGCATTCAAGGTTTAAAGTCACAAAAATATGTTTCATTAAAGAGATAAATATACACTTATACCCCTTGGGTTAATTAATTCAAACTTTAGGGTTTAGAGTTAAGAGGTGAGGTTTTGGAATTAGGGTTTAAAATTTTATAAAATAAATAGTAAAAAATTAAAAATAAAATTATAAAAAACAGTTTCAAAAAGTATTTTTGAATTATAAAAAGAAAATTTGAAAAAGAAAATTCAAAAAAAAAATATTTCAAAAAAAAATTATAAAAAATTTCGAATCTGAAACTATAAAAAAATTCTTTTTTTTTCATTTTTTATTTTTTATTTTATTTGTTTTTATTTATTTTTGTTTGTTATTTTGTGAATTTCTCCATTTAGTGCCATTTTTGAGACAAAAACTCAAAATGTGCTATTATTGACAATTGCCCTATTTTTTATTACAAAAAAAACTAACCAATAAAAGATTATATTAAGCTAAGTTCAGGAAAAAAATTATAGTAATCGATATAGATTCAAATTTTAAATTATAAAATGTTAGACGTACATTATATTTTAAAAGGAAATTTGTTGTCTTTATCAAGATAATAAAATATCGTAATTAATGTTTATATCAACTAATAAAACTAAATTAAATTCAGTTCCAATTAGTTCGCACTAAACAATTCATAACCTTTTCAGCATCTTCATTACTCTCACATAACAAGGCTGTAATCTAAATAACACACTCACACCTATCATCAGGTTTAATTCTTCTTTGAATGGACACATAAACCAAATCATCTCTCCTTTTAGTTTTTCCTAAGCATTGAACCAAACAAGTGCATCTTATCACATTAACTTGAACCCCAACTTCTAACATCTAAACAATTACATATTTTCTACTTTTCCACCACTCCCGTATATATTTAACATAACTGTGTAACTAATACTATCATGTTTACACTACCCAGACTTCTTTATATCATCAAACAACCTTTATACTTCTTCCTCCGCACCAATAACAACACATATATTCAACAATGTGTTGTACAAAATGAAATCTTCTCACAACTAAAGAGTACCTTTAGCCCACATTGCTTTTCCATAAACCTTCAATGGAGCGGTCAAATGTCTTCTCATTTGGAGTTAAACCCGACCCAACCATCTCAGGAAACAAACTCTTACCCTAAACCCCGTTTCCCAGCTCTTCCCATAGCTTCCAAGTTCCAGCAAATTATTATACAATACACAACCACATTAGGATTCAGAACTATATCTCTCATCTCTTTCAAAACACACATAATCCCAGCTCACCAAACATATTCCCCAACACAGAGAACACTATATCATCAGATCTCCAACCCCATCTGCAGGCATCAAACCTTTTTTATACATCCTCTCGAACCATTCAATCGCTTTGTGGTAAAGATTGCACCTTTTTAACAAGTGGTGATAGTTGAATAAGTGATGTTATCAAGCTCACCAACATCATTCACATTTCTCACGTGTCGTCTCCTCAATAAGCTAAAACTGTCTCTTAAATATTAGAGATTTCATCGTGACATTATAAAAGATCATTTCGCATTCTTGGTTTTGACCAATCGAAGAACGTATGAGTGTTTTACCATTGTCATAAAACTTTATGGATCAAAAGTTCAAAAACGGTTAAGCACTAGGAATGTGTTATCCTTATTTGGTGGATGAGGAATGTCATCGAGAGTATACAAAAACTCAGATTTTTCGTTGAAATTAGTATTATTGAGCTTATGAGCAAAAGCCCTAAGATCTAAGTTGCACCAAGACCAGGACGGGGACCGGAAACTAGGACGGGAGCGGGGACAGGAGCAGGAATAGGAAACTTCAAACTTAAAATTTGTAGATACGGGTACGGGATAGAAACGGCTATATATAATATAAGAATACGTATAAATCAAAATATTAGAATCTCTCATATATGATTCAACAGTTTTAAAAACAGTTTAAAAACAACATGATAAGCTAAACATCTACTAGTTATACCACCAATATTAAAATAAACAATTAAACAAACGATAATATTCAAAACTAAACATACATTAACCACACAAAACAAAACACAAAACAAAACACCATTAAAGATGAAAAGACACAAGAATAAAGCATAGAAAAGACATATATGTTGTTTATTATCAGAAACACATGAAATCACATATTCGAATACAGAAACACATAGAGAGAAAAAATCTGAAAGTTGTATATGAATCATAATTCAAACGTAAGCAACTGAAAACATAAAGACCAGAAAGAGACAAGAAGAAAAAACATGCGCATGTGATATATGGTTGAGAGTCGAAGAGAAAGACACTAAGGTATGCGTGGAAGATACTATTGATAAATAACTTATTTATTTTCAGAATTATTAGAATAAAAAAAAATTAAAAGCAAACGGATACATTTCCTTTTTATTGACACGTTTTTTAGACGTCTCAGGTCTCTGGCCAAACCTCTCTCCGTTAAGTCATGCCGTCACGGGTTCACCTTACAAACTCAGACTTTTCGTTGAAACCAATATTATTGAGCTTCTGAGCAAAATCCCTAAGATCTAAATTGCACCAAGACAAGGACGGAGACCGGAAACTGGGACGAGAGCAGGGACAGGAAACGTCAAACTAAAAATTTGTAGATACGGGTACGGCATAAAAACGACTATATGAAGGAAAAATGATTGCTAGCTACATGAAGTATTGGTCATCACATGGTTAACCATGCAAACTAAACTAATGTATACCTAACCACACGAAGTACTTGATATACATGACAAAATCCTTTAACTTTATGATGTTATGTAGTTAACATCACGAGTTTAATTTATTCATCCAAAAACTGATGTGGATGTTAGAGATCGTTTAAATATCTTGTTTTAACTATTAAAATATGACCGACCCGACTATATTTAACTAAAATTAGATTTTGACCCACATTTTAAAAGCGTAAGAATATTTTTAACAAAATCTATTTACAAAATCTATATGTTTTAACATCTTTTGATAAGTAGTGTTTTAACATTTTTATTTTAGTGTACTTTAAAACTATATAATTGTATTATTTTTATTTATATTAATCTGTTTTGTTATGAACTTTTTGTATGTAATGTGTTAACATTTTAATTTTAGTGTTTTAACATTTTTATTTAACTGGCTTTTAAAAATTTATAATTCTATTATTAATTTGTTTTGTTTTTTATTCAATTGTGGGAACCGAAATTTGCACTGTAGATTTTCGTTTAAATAAGGAAAGTATGAGAGCCCTAATTTCTCAGAGGTCCCGGATATCTGTTAATACCACACGCTAAGCAATCAGAACACGAAATAACAACGACAAAGTATATAAGATCGTAAAAAGAGAGCAAAGTAGGTCTTATTACGAATCTGCGTTACAACAAGTTATAAGCCTGGGCTCGAGAGCTGTCGGCGAGATTCCTAGTTCTAGCAACCCTAAGACGGCTTAACCTAATTTAGTCGCAGCTCAAACAACAAAAAACGGAAAATTTCCTAAACTGCTCTAAGTGCTGAGTTTTCTGTGAAAAAGTTCTCTTCCCATGCCTCTCGCCTTGGACGCCTTATATACTCGCTCCTAGGTCGGTTTACGCCTTTCCCCTTCTGCCCTTAAGGCGTCATAGCCTAAAAATGGAGATATTCCATTTTTCTCGATCTTCGTAATTATCTAAAAAATTTCGTATTTATTCGCGGAAACTTGACATTGATGTTTCCTTGCGAACCAAGCATAAACCGTCCCACAGTTTACGGACTGCTGGTTAAGAAATCGTAAGGTGGGCTTCGAGTCATGTCTTAGGTCCCTTTGGGCCGTCTTTCGACTTGAAGCGTTTATTACGTCTTCTTTCGATAAAAACAAACTTTCCGCGGTTTTTATCGTAAAGTTTTATTGATGACTTCGAATGGCAGAAAACATGAAATGGGTTCGCTACGGTCTTCGGGAGACAGCATCGAAGGGTAGACGAGAATGCATGGATTTGTGTTGTATCGTCGTTTTGGAAGAGCTTGGTCGCTACGTAGCGACCGAGCTCGGTTCGAGCTTGGTCGCTTCGCATTGACCGGGCAGTTTGCATGTGCGGTAGTTGCGTAGTGACTGAGCTTGGTTTGTCCGTGTTCCGATCGTCATATTCGAACCTATACGTGGCTGGTTTAGATACGTTTCCGTTACCTTGGGACAGCTTGTGTTTGATCCAAACGGGATTTGAACAAGGTTTAATCTCGAGAACATAAGTCGCGACATTCTTTTGACCAAGCACAATTTGTCGCGGAAAGATACTCATACTTGTAATTTGCAGAGATTTGGATGTTAACTTCGTCGTAACCATTTTCGACCCCAACATTAATTATTTTAATCTGTTTTGTTAAGAATTTTTACTAAACATTTAGTAATTCGTCTGACTAATTGTGTGATATATACTTCTTTGATAATTTTTAAATATGAAACTGATTTGCTGTCAATTTATTAAGTCTAACATTTTATTTGTTTAAAACATATTTGATATCAACTTAAACCAAACATAATCTTGTGTATATAACTATAAATTATATACTTTTAAAAATAAAAATAATAAAATAATAAGAATCTAATATGAAAGGTTTACGAAATTTAAATCAATGGAATTTTGTTTATGAAAAATATATAAAATAATTCTTTAAAAACTAATTTTATACTAAACAAATAAAATGTTAGAGTTAATAAATTAAAATCAAAGAATTTTATAATAATATTTTTATGAAATAAGTATATATCACATAATTAATCAAATGAATTACAGAAATTTTATTAAAAATTCATACCAAAAGAGATTAAAAGAATTAAAAAAACTAAATTAAATAATATCTTATATAACTTTTAAATTTAATAAAAATAGAAAGAATATAACTATAATATTTTCAAATACACTAAAATAAAAATGTTAAAACACTACTTATCAAAATTTACACTAGTTATACCACCAATGTTAAAATTAACAATTAAACAAACAATAATATTCAAAACTAAACATATGTTAACAACAAAACAAACCACAAAACAAATCAAAACACCATTAAAGATGAGAAGACACGAGAAAAAAGCAGAGAAAAGGCATGTATGTTGTTTATCATTAGAAACATATGAAATCACATATTCGTATACATAAACCCATAGAGAAAAAAAATCTGAAAGTTGTATATGAAATATAATTCAAACGTAAACAACTGAAAACATAAAAATCAGAAAGAGACAAGAAGAAAAAACATGTGCATGTGAGATATGGTTGAGAGTCAAAGAGAAAGACATTAAGGTAGGAGAGGGGACAGGAGCGGGGACATGAAACATCAAACTTAAAATTTGTAGATACGGGTACGGCATAGAAACAGCTATATATATAATGTAAGAATACATATAAATCAAAATATTAGAATCTCTCACATATGATTCAAAAGTTTTAAAAACAGTTAGAAAGCAACATGTTAAGCTAAAGATCTACTGGTTATACCACCAATATTAAAATAAATAGTTAAACAAACGATAATATTCAAAACTAAACATACATTAACACCAAAGCAAACCACAAAGCAAAAAAAACAAAACATCATTAAAGATGAGAAGACACAAGAAGAAAGCCGAGAAAAGGCATATATGTTGTTTATCATCATAAACACCTGAAATCACATATTCGTATACAGAAACACATAAAAAAATTGAAAGTTGTATGAAATTTAATTCAAATGTAAACAACTAAAAACATAAAAATCAGAAAGAGACAAAAAGAAGAAACATGCGTATGTGAGATATGGTTGAGAGTCAAAGAGAAATACATTAAGTTAGGAGTGGAAGATACCATTGATAATAAAAAAAATTATTTTCAGAATTATTAGAATAAAAAAGTTTAAAATCAAACGGATACGTCTCCTTTGTCTTGAAACGTTTCCGAGACGTCTCCGGTCTCTGACCAAACCCCTCTCCGTTAAGTCATGCCGTCACGGGTTCACCTTATAAACTCAGACTTTTCGTTGAAACCAGTACTATTGAGCTTCTGAGCAAAAGCCCTAAGATCTAAGCTGCACCAAGAACAAGACGGGGACCAGAAAGTGGGACGGGAGCGGGGACATGAAACGTCAAACTTAACATTTGTAGATACGGGTATGACATAGAAACGGCTATATATAAAGTAAGAATACATATAAATCAAAATATTAGAATCTCTCACATATGATTCAATAGTTTAAAAAACAATTAGAAATCAACATGATAAGCTAAACATCTACTAGTTATACCACCAATACTAAAATAAACAATTAAAAAAACGATAATATTTAAAACTAAACATACGTTAACAACAAAACAAACCCCAAAATAAAACATCATTAAAGATGTGAAGACCAATAAAAAAAGCAGAGAAAATGTATGTATGTTGTTTATCATCAGAAATACATGAAATCACATATTAGTATACAAAAATACATAGAGAACGAAAAAATCTGAAAGTTGTATATGAAATATAATTCAAACGTAAACAACTGAAAACATAAAAATCAGAAAGAGACAAGAAGAAGAAACATGCGTATGTGAGATATGGTTGAGAGTCAAAGAGAAAGACATTAAGGTAAGAGTGGAAGATACTACTGATAAAGAAATTATTTATTTTCAGAATTATTAGAATAAAAAAAATTAAAAGCAAGCGGATACGTCTCATCTGTCTTGAAACGTTTCCGAGACATCTTCGGTCTCTGACCAAACCCCTCTCCGTTAAGTCATGCCGTCACGGGTTCACCTTACAAACTCAGACTTTTCGTTGAAACCAATACTATTGAACTTCTGAGCAAAAGCCCTAAGATCTAAGCTGCACCAAGAACAGGACGGGGACCGGAAACTGGAACGGGAGCAGGGACAGGAGCGCGGACATGAAACTTCGAACTTAAAATTTGTAGATACATGTACATCATAGAAACGGCTATATATAATGTAATAATACATATAAATCAAAACATTAGAATATATCACATATGATTCAATAGTTTTAAAAACAGTTATAAATCAACATGATAAGCTAAAAATCTACTATTTATACCACCAATATTAAAATAAACAATTAAACAAATGATAATATTCAAAACTAAACATACATTAACAACAAAATAAACCACAGAACAAAATATTATTAAAGATGAGAAGACACAAGAGGAATGCAGAGAAAAAGCATGTATGTTGTTTATCATCAGAAACTCATGAAATCACATATTCGTATACAGAAACACATAGAGAAGAAAAAAAATCTAAAAGTTGTATATGAAATATAATTCAAACGTAAAAAATTGAAAACATAAAAAACAGAAAGAGACAAGAAGAAGAAACATGCGTATGTGAGATATTGGTGAAAATCAAAGAGAAAGACACTAAGATAGGAATGGAAGATATTATGATAAACAATTTTTTTCTTTTCAGAGTTATTAGAATAAAAAAAAATTAAATGCAAACGTATACGTCTCCTTTGTCTTGAAACGTTTCCGAGACGTCGCCGGTCACCGACCAAACCCCTCTCCATTAAGTCATGCCGTCACGGATTTATCTTACATTTGTTGGGGATGTTTCCTAGGCGTACTCGTTCCCCCTCCCCGGCCGAACCCTGGCACTATGCAAAATTTTCTCTATTTCCTGGTGTAGTTTACACGTTGTTAGAACTTGCCGATTTGGACGTTTGAAAAAAAAAAAACAAATTTTACAATGCAAATTAAAATAAATAAGAAAATGAATGTTTCCAAAGTTAGCCTTTGACCGATCAACCTTCAATTCTTGTTACTAACCGAATCAAAGATATATTAAAAAAAAACACATCTTCATAAAGTGAACTTTGTCGTCGTATTCATCTTCAACACGGTTTGCCTTGTTATATTCATCTGCATATGCAAATCATTCTAGTATAATAGCATATACATACTTTCTAATACCACATATATATATATAAAGGGATTAGATTTGACTTTCACATTCTCTTTTATGATCAATACATGTATTTAACAGAACATTTTGTACAAACTTGCAATAATAAAATATAAGTAGGAAGTGGAATAAATAAATATATTGATTTTAGTACAATATTCTCAAACAAAAATGGCGTAGTTCATAGTTTGGAGAAAACCTTTTAATAATTAAATGGCCTATTTAGCTTAATATACAAATTGTAGGCGGTAATTGCAGAAGTGTGCATTTTTTAAAAATAATTGGCGAACCATGTCATTTATGCGATGAGTAGTCAATTCTGTCCTCGAACTAAAACTTCTTCATTACGTAAGTGTTACCTGCTATCGGGGCTGATGCCAAAAAAATTAAGTTGTATTGATACTGTATGGAAACGCAAACTACGTTTTGAAACCGGATAGATTGATGGTAATTGATGATATAAGAGCTTGAAACCGGATATAGCTTTAATAATTGAAAAGAAAAAAATTGTAAGATATTTTACTAATTGTTTGTCCGAAATGGGATTCAAAGCAAGATATTTTAGAAAATGTTGGTCGATGTTCTGAACGTAAGGTGGGGAGTGCTCGATGCCATAGGACCATGGTTTCCTGTTCAGCTGCGTCCGTACCCTGTCAAATAACAAAACTTGGATGTTAGATTTACCATATTAACGAAGCCAAGAGGTAGAGGAAAGCATATATTTGTGACTATGTTGTAATGATTGTAGGATTACATTTTTTCTCCGGATTTTAATATTAGTAACTGGATATTTGAAAGTAGTGTGCATATCTACATTATTGAATCCTTACTTCAATATCTTCACTTGCTAGTGGAGTGAGTTGATGGTTGTTTTCACCCAGCCGGCCACCCCTTGGTAGGGAAGATTTTTCTTCGTGACAAAGGGCGTCCGAAACCTGAAATTGCATTAACGAGACAGAATTAACCGGTTACAAATATAGGATATTGGATTAGATTACGATTGTTAAATATATTACGACGATTCTTCGGGAGTTCACCGCAAGGAAGTCCAGTGATGATGGCGAACTAACGCAAAGAAAAACCTAATAGGTTTTTCGGCGAACCGAAACCAAGCTTCATGTTTTTTCCACCTAAAGTTGTTGCGATAGTAGATATCTAGCAAATCTACCAGAAAAACCAGGCTTCTCCGCTATCTCTACGAGTATACCGAAAGATGACTCTCTGAGATACCGGATCTCATCTTCGTTCAGAGCATTAAGGATGGTGTTGATTGATCGGGAAGACTGGTAAGTCAGAACCCTAACGCCCACTGGTTCCTCTCCATCCGCTAACATCATCTGAGGTAAATCGACTTATGTTTCATCTACTATGTCTTCTGGAAAATCGACTAATCTTGAAGCGACCATTACGGATTGGTAAAAGAGATTTTGAGATAGAACTAAGAAATGAGATGTTGGTTCAAAACGAGACGATATATTAGGGAACAAATTTATATCAAACCTCTTTGGGCTTTTGCAGTCAAGAGAAAAAGTTTTTGAACATTCCGATTCTTTGCATTATTATCACTCTCTCTCTCTGTGCAACCGTCTCTTCAGTTTCTTTAATTTTCCAATTGTATTTCTTTTTTATACGACCAATGACACTTTCAGTATTACTGAAAATGCACAGTGCCTTATCCACTTACCTAATATACTTCTATATTTTTGCTATCTATAATTTTTCGGAAACGTTGGTTTTTTGGACAAAAATTACGTTGTTTTTTTGTCAACAAATTACTATGTGACATATCATGAGCCACAACTGGGCTAGCCGGCTAGCTTCTTTTATATTTTGCTTCTTAGATCATTGTAGTATAGAAGTCATTCTAAAGTAGTTTAGATTTTAGCTTAGCTGAGCTCATGTATACAAATGTAGTTCTGGCTTTAGCGTTGTGTCGCCTTTGCTATGTTCAAATTTAATAATTATTATTTTACCCAAATTACCATTTTAAACAGCTACAAAACAAATCCTACCAAAGTGTATAGTCAAATAAAAGAGAACCGCACTGTTGGCATAAAATTCACTAATTGAATTTCACATAATATGACTATCTTTTCCAAAAAACTGTAACTACATGAAACAACTAATTTTCAGCTGAATCTCATGCTAAAACCACGAATAAGTTACATCCTCTCTGTCATGTCCCCGATCCTAGATAGGATCGGCCGGACGGGCCATGGTGCGGGGAGACGCACCAGTCAGGTCATTAGACCTTGAGACAAGCGTATCATGGCCCTGAATGAAGGTTAAGGGCATCAGTCAGCTGAGACTTAACCAGGATACGATGGAAATAAGGGTAAAGGGGCTGGGTGAGTGTTTAGGCAGCTGGACGAGTGTTGGTTTGAGTTCAATCAGCTCGGTTCAGCTGGTAATCAGTTCACCATGATCTGTTCAGCTCACAGGAGCTGGTGGGCTAGCTCAATCAGCTGGGAACAGATGGGGGTCAGCTCAATCCAGTGAACGGTGCGTTCTGGTTCGGATCAGTGTGGGCGAGTCCGGGACGGTTACTGGGCGAGCCGATGGTCCGGGTGCAGGACGGTTCGACCAAATGGGTCTTAGGCTTGGGATAGGGAGCGGGCAAGCTCCCAGAGTGTGAGCTGAGGCTCAGTGATCGATTTGCCAAAGGAAGAAAAGGGGAGAAACCGCCAAGGGGCGGTTATGGGACGGTTATGGGACGGTTTTGGGAAGAAAGGAAGGGATTTTGGTAACTGTTCGCCCAGGCGGTTGGGGACAGTTTAAATCGTCTTCTCTCTCTCATTTCTGATCATTCTGGTCGGTTTTTACTCATTCCACACAGAGAGAAACACAGAGAAAATTCAAGAGAGAAAGAGAGACAGAAACTTTGGATCGGCCGATTTGATCCAAGAAATTGTTCTTGAGTGTTCCTGGTGTGTTTGGGCGTGTGATCAAGAGGATGGATTTGAGACAGAAAGACAAGGAGAAGGCAAAGGAGAAAGAGAAGGAAGTCACCCCTGGAGACCGAACTCCTAAGGTGAGAGGTGTGGCCAAGAGTAACCGGACAAGGCCGCGGATGATGGCCGTGTGAGCCTGGCCGGTTTGGATCGATTGGCTACTCCTTACTCTGACTTCTTCTACTCTGTTTCTTCTTATATGTTGTGCTATGGAATGTTTTATGTTGTTACAGGAAAGGATTCATTGATCCTAAGGCCTTGGCCTGATCAAATTCCCATGAAAGTCCCTTGTTCTTGTGTGGGCTGTTCATGGCCGAGATCACTATGATCTGAGCCGATTCTTTTGAATCTGTTTATGGGAATATTTTTCTTCTGAATTATCATGAATTATCATGAATTTTATTTGGTATTTGGATCTCTTTTTAAAGGGGTCAGATTTGACATTTTTGATGATTGTTCTTGACTAGATTGGATCCGACCATGCAATGTGATTTGATTCTTGTTTTGTAATCTAACCTTGTGATTGTGTGGTTGTTTGTGTTGGATCCAGGACCAGAAATGGACCGTGGTAAGGGAAAAGCACCATGAGGACCGCGGCCATGGGAAGATGTGTGGTGATTGGGTTGATTCTGAAAATTGTGTGATTATTGTAGCCTATTGTGCAACTTGTGAACTTATGCGATTCTAGTATGTATTCTATTATTTAGGATGATGAATGATGTATGAACCTTGGTTAATATCTATGAAGTATCTATTTTCATTAGTTGATGCTTGATTGTTTAAGTGTGAATGTTGGAACCTCAAAACTCTGAAAAAGACTTAGAATTATTTAACACTTGAACTTGAATATGAAAGATGGAATTGGTTGCATTGTTTGGTGAGGCCGCGGTCTGGTTGGATTGAGGAATCCAGGATCGGGTCTTACAAGTTGGTATCAGAGCATTCTTGATTCTAGGATTTGTTGGGTTATTGGTTCACCACACACTTGGCCGTTTGGACTCATGGTGAGATAGTTGGGTTCTAAGTAATCTTTTCTACTGATTAACTTAGGAGTGATTGAGGTTTGTGTGTTCAGTTGTGGACTAACCTTTTGTTTGTGTTTGTAACTCCTAAGGGAACAAGAAGGTATAAATCTCGGAAAGGAAAGGAGGCGACTGGGGCGTCTGGAGCAGTGGGGCAGGATGGTGCTGAACAGACCGGAGTGTTACCAGCTGGAACCATTCCAACCACAGTGCTACCGGCTCTGGTGGAGCAGGTGGATAATGCCACCGGACTCCCAGTGGGTCCAACTCTTCCTACTGAGGTTAATGAAACTAATGTGGACGAGCAACAAGAGCAAGTCCATGGAGAAGATACTGGGTCATCCAACGTTGGTGCTGGGAGTGGCCAGAATGTTGATGCAAACAATGTTCGGGTCACTGGTGCTGAGGAGGTCATTGAGCCGACCATAAGGGGCTTGGTGGAAGCTATGCAGGTCATGGGAGCTCAGATAGCCTCCTTGACACAGGCGTTCACACCATTGGTGAACTCGTCCGTAGGACAGGCTAATCTCCCGGTTCGGGTTGCTGCTGGAGTGACTGATGTTGGTGCTGGCCGTGTGGCCGAGGTGATTGAGATAGACCCACCGGTCAGGCCAGTGCATGGTATGGACTACCTGAAGGTGCTGGAGCATATCTCCAAGTTGGGAACCAAACACTTTGCTGGAAGTGTTGATCCTATGGAGGCGGACGAGTGGAGAACCAGGTTGGTTCGGAACTTCAAGTCCACACGTTGTCCTGAGGACTACCAGAAGGACATAGCAGTACACTTCCTGGAGGGAGATGCACATAACTGGTGGTTAGCTTTGGACAAGCGTACCAATGGCACCATTGAGCATTTTGCTGACTTTGAGGTTGAGTTCAACCATAAGTACTTTCCTGCTGAGGCGTGGGATCGTTTGGAGTCCAAGTTCCTGGACTTGACTCAGGGACGGAGGACTGTTCGTGAGTATGAAGAAGAGTTCAACCGACTCAGAAGGTATGTGGGAAGAGAACTGGAGGATGAGAAGGTTCAAGTCCGAAGGTTCATCCGAGGCCTAAGGGTGGAACTTCGAACCTACTGTTCTTTTTTAAGTTCCACACGGTTTCTGAGTTGGTTGAGAGGATGGCCTTGCTGGAGACCAACCTCACCGAGGAGGGTAAGCAGAAGCTGAAGAGTGTGGTGGTATCCTCGGGTCAGAGTGGTGACAAGAAGAGGAAGAGGGACTCGACCGAGGAGGGTAAAACCTCAAGTGGTAGGTCAGAGTGCCCTAAGTGTGGACGATACCACGGTGGAGAGTGCTGGAAGGCCATGGGTGCCTGCACTCGATGTGGTAAGATGGATCACTCAGCCAAGGATTGTCCAAGTCCGTTGGGTGAGTCCAGGACCTGTCACCACTGCGGCCAGAAGGGCCACTACCGCAGGGACTGCCCTAAGTTGCAAGGCAACCAAAGTAAGGGACGTGGGGAGGCTAGCAGGCCAGTTCAGGGACGAGGCCAGACCTCCACACCTCGTGTGTATGAGCTATCCAAGGATGTGGATGGGGCTCGGCCTTTCCAAGCGATCAATGGTAACACTCTAGACTACTACTTTTACAATTCCAGTAGAATTGCATGGTATGGAATCTAGGATGGATAGATATACTTTGATGGGTCTTGTGTAGGGACCTTAAGTATTGGTGGTGTGGAAACACACACACTATTTGATACTGGAGCTACACATAGTTTTGTGAGTCCAAGTATGATAGGAAAAGGTTTGTTCCAGTATGGAACATGGGATGGTCCTGAACGAGTGAGTGCGGCCGGAGGGCAAGTTATGAACTCACTCGGTCTGGTTAAGGACATCCCTGTGGTGATCTTGGATAGGCCGATGCCTATAGATCTGATTGTTGTCCCCCTCAAGCATCATGAAGTGATCTTGGGCATGGACTGGTTGGGAAAGTATCGGGCAACTCTAGATTGTCACCGGGGAAGGGTGCAACTTGAGAATGAGTTTGGACCCCCGATCAAGTACCAAGGAATCAAGCCAACCTCTTGTAGTTTGGTGGTTTCAGCAGTCCAAGTAGAACGGATGCTTGGAAATGGTTGTGAGGCCTTTTTGGCTACCATTTACACTGATGAGGTTGTAGGGGCCTGTGACCCAGAGGGTATACCGTTGGTTCGAGAATTTCAGGATGTGTTTGGGGCACTACAGGGCATTCCCCCTGATAGGGCTGACCCATTCATCATTGAATTGGAACCTGGAACGGCCCCGTTATCAAAAAGTCCATATAGAATGGCACCAGCTGAGATGGCAGAGCTGAAGAAGCAACTTGAGGAGTTGCTTGAGAAGGGGTTCATACGCCCTAGTGTATCACCTTGGGGAGCACCAGTCCTATTCGTTAAGAAAAAGGATGGTAGCTTTAGGTTGTGCATTGATTATAGGGGTTTGAACAGGGTGACTGTGAAGAACAAGTACCCTTTACCCAGGATTGATGAGTTGTTGGACCAACTCCGTGGAGCCAAGTGGTTCTCCAAGATTGACTTGGCCTCTGGGTATCATCAGATCCCCATTGCACCAGGTGATGTGAGGAAGACAGCATTCCGAACTAGGTATGGTCACTATGAGTTTGTGGTCATGCCGTTCGGACTGACCAATGCACCTGCTGCATTCATGAAGATGATGAACGGCATCTTCAGGGAATACTTGGACGAGTTTGTGATCATCTTCATTGATGATATACTCGTGTATTCCAAGACAAAGGAGGACCATGAAAGACACCTTAGGGCGGTGTTGGGCCGCCTGAGAGAACAGAAGCTCTTTGCTAAGCTAAGCAAGTGTAGCTTCTGGCAGAAGAGCATTGGATTCCTTGGGCATGTGGTGTCTGATAAAGGAGTCTCAGTGGATCAAGATAAGATCAAATGTATCCAGGAATGGCCACAGCCAAAGAATGCTACGGAAGTGAGGAGCTTCTTAGGGTTGGCTGGTTATTACCGGAAATATGTCAAGGGGTTCTCGAGCATAGCTCAACCTATGACTAAGCTGACAGGCAAGGACGTGAGGTTCACATGGTCTGAGGAGTGTGCGAAAAGTTTTGCAGCACTCAAGAACATGTTGACTAATGCACCTGTCCTGGTGTTGCCTGAGGCTGATCAGCCTTATGTGGTGTATACGGATGCATCCATAACTGGTCTTGGTTGTGTTTTGACACAACATGGGAAGGTGATAGCCTATGCTTCCCGGCAGTTAAGGAAGCATGAGGGTAACTATCCAACCCATGATTTGGAGATGGCTGCAATAGTATTTGCATTAAAGATATGGAGATCATATCTTTAGGGTGCCAGGGTGCAAATACTCACAGACCATAAGAGTTTGAAGTACATATTCACTCAGCCTGAGTTAAACTTAAGGCAGAGGAGATGGATGGAATTTGTTGCAGATTATGATCTGGACATAGCTTATCATCCTGGGAAAGCTAACCTAGTGGCTGATGCCTTGAGCCACAGAAGGGCTGAAGTGTCATCTGAGAGGGAGGCGGATGAACTGGAAGGGATGATCAGGTCCTTGAACCTCAATACCTTGGTTGGTTCAGATGAGCCACTGGGGTTGGAGGCGGTGAACCAGGCCGATCTCCTGACCAGGATCAGGCAAGCTCAGGGCCTGGATGAAAATCTAAAGAAGGTAGCCGCCAATGACAAGACTGAGTACCAGACAACTGACAATGGTACCATCTTGGTCAATGGTAGGGTCAGTGTTCCTAATGATAAGGAACTCAAAGAAGAGATTATGAGACAGGCTCATAAGTCCAAGTTTTCAGTTCATCCTGGACTGAACAAAATGTATAGGGATCTGAAAAGGTACTACCATTGGGTGAGGATGAAATCTGATGTTGCAGAGTGGGTGGCTAAGTGTCCCACTTGTCAACTGGTGAAGGCAGAACATCAGGTTCCCAGTGGTCTACTTCAGAACCTACCCATACCAGAATGGAAATGGGATCACATCACAATGGATTTTGTGACTGGATTTCCCACGACCAGGAATAAGAAAGATGCGGTATGGGTTGTGGTTGATCGGCTGACCAAGTCGGCTCATTTCCTACCCATCAAGAAAGGGGATGGGGTCGACAGGATAGTGCAAGTGTACCTAGACGAGATAGTGAGGTTGCATGGTGTTCCAGCAAGCATTGTCTCGGACAGGGATCCAAGATTTACATCTTATTTCTGGCAGGCTTTCCAAAAGGCCTTGGGAACCAGAGTGAATATGAGCACATATTATCATCCTCAAACGGATGGGCAGTCTGAAAGGACAATCCAAACCTTAGAGGATATGCTAAGGGCATGTGTGTTAGACTGGGGAGAGTCTTGGGAAAAACACTTACCTTTAGTGGAGTTTGCTTATAATAACAGCTTCCATACAAGCATTGGTATGTCGCTATATGAGGCTTTGTATGGTAGGCCGTGCAGGACACCCCTATGCTGGACCCAAGTGGGAGAGCGTAGCATGTTGGGACCTGAGATTGTAGAACAGACCACTAAGAAGATCAGGATGGTCAAAGAGAAGATGAAAGAGACGCAGGACCGCCAAAAGAGCTATGCGGACAAGCGTAGGAAACATCTTGAGTTTGAGGTCAATGACCTGGTGTATCTCAAGATGATTACCTTTAAGGGTAGGACCAGGATTTCTGGACGAAAGAAACTGGACCCTAGGTACTTGGGTCCATTCAGGATCATAGAGAGAGTGGGTGCAGTGGCATACAAGTTGGACTTGCCATCGGCAATGGATGCATACCACAATGTGTTCCATGTATCCCAACTCCGGAAATGCTTGTCTGAACAAGACATTGTCTTGCCTGAGGTTCCTGCTGACCTTGGTAAGGACCTGACTTTGGAAACCTTGCCGGTTCGGATTGTGGATCGGTCAGAGAAATCTATGAGAAAGAAGACAGTTCCCATGATCAAAGTGGTGTGGGATTACAATGGTAAAGACCTCATCACTTGGGAAACATAAGCAAAGATGAAAACAATGTATCCGGAGTGGTACAGACAATTTCTTCCTGATGAAACACTTAACATGGATTCGAGGACGAATCCCAAGTTAGTGGGGGAGACTTGTCATGTCCTCGATCCTAGATAGGATCGGCCGGACGGGCCATGGTGCGGGGAGACGCACCAGTCAGGTCATTAGACCTTGAGACAAGCGTATCATGGCCCTGAATGAAGGTTAAGGGCATCAGTCAGCTGAGACTTAACCAGGATACGATGGAAATAAGGGTAAAGGGGCTGGGTGAGTGTTTAGGCAGCTGGACGAGTGTTGGTTTGAGTTCAATCAGCTCGGTTCAGCTGGTAATCAGTTCACCATGATCTGTTCAGCTCACAGGAGCTGGTGGGCTAGCTCAATCAGCTGGGAACAGCTGGGGGTCAGCTCAATCCAGTGAACGGTGCGTTCTGGTTCGGATCAGTGTGGGCGAGTCCGGGACGGTTACTGGGCGAGCCGATGGTCCGGGTGCAGGACGGTTCGACCAAATGGGTCTTAGGCTTGGGATAGGGAGCGGGCAAGCTCCCAGAGTGTGAGCTGAGGCTCAGTGATCGATTTGCCAAAGGAAGAAAAGGGGAGAAACCGCCAAGGGGCGGTTATGGGACGGTTATGGGATGGTTTTGGGAAGAAAGGAAGGGATTTTGGTAACTGTTCGCCCAGGCGGTTGGGGACAGTTTAAATCGTCTTCTCTCTCTCATTTCTGATCATTCTGGTCGGTTTTTACTCATTCCACACAGAGAGAAACACAGAGAAAATTCAAGAGACAAAGAGAGACAGAAACTTTGGATCGGCCGATTTGATCCAAGAAATTGTTCTTGAGTGTTCCTGGTGTGTTTGGGCGTGTGATCAAGAGGATGGATTTGAGACAGAAAGACAAGGAGAAGGCAAAGGAGAAAGAGAAGGAAGTCGCCCCTGGAGACCGAACTCCTAAGGTGAGAGGTGTGGCCAAGAGTAACCGGACAAGGCCGCGGATGATGGCCGTGTGAGCCTGGCCGGTTTGGATCGATTGGCTACTCCTTACTCTGACTTCTTCTACTCTGTTTCTTCTTATATGTTGTGCTATGGAATGTTTTATGTTGTTACAGGAAAGGATTCATTGATCCTAAGGCCTTGGCCTGATCAAATTCCCATGAAAGTCCCTTGTTCTGGTGTGGGCTGTTCATGGCCGAGATCACTATGATCTGAGCCGATTCTTTTGAATCTGTTTATGGGAATATTTTTCTTCTGAATTATCATGAATTATCATGAATTTTATTTGGTATTTGGATCTCTTTTTAAAGGGGTCAGATTTGACATTTTTGATGATTGTTCTTGACTAGATTGGATCCGACCATGCAATGTGATTTGATTCTTGTTTTGTAATCTAACCTTGTGATTGTGTGGTTGTTTGTGTTGGATCCAGGACCAGAAATGGACCGTGGTAAGGGAAAAGCACCATGAGGACCGCGGCCATGGGAAGATGTGTGGTGATTGGGTTGATTCTGAAAATTGTGTGATTATTGTAGCCTATTGTGCAACTTGTGAACTTATGCGATTCTAGTATGTATTCTATTATTTAGGATGATGAATGATGTATGAACCTTGGTTAATATCTATGAAGTATCTATTTTCATTAGTTGATGCTTGATTGTTTAAGTGTGAATGTTGGAACCTCAAAACTCTGAAAAAGACTTAGAATTATTTAACACTTGAACTTGAATATGAAAGATGGAATTGGTTGCATTGTTTGGTGAGGCCGCGGTCTGGTTGGATTGAGGAATCCAGGATCGGGTCTTACACTCTCCACTAATATGGGAAATCAATTATACCATCTCTATATAAAAATGTTGTAAACTTATTACACTTTATAGTTTTTGTGTCCTATTTGATACATCTAAATAAATCTCCATCACTTAAAACGTTTATAGTTGGTTAAGAAACTTAAAGAGGCAAAAAAAAAAAAAGTAGGAACATAAAAAAAGGGTTTTTACCAAAAAAAAGAAAAGGCATAAAAGAAGGGAGCCGAAAGCAAAAAGAAGAAGAGAAAAAGTGTGATTGAAGTATAAGATGATCTTTGTCACCAATTTCACCCTCTCCTTCCTTAATCCCAAATTTATAGGGCAACCCCAATGATGGATTCTCAAAACACATGTATATGTAATATATATATAAAAAATTCCATTAAATAGCTTTTTTAGTTTATTTTTTACAAAAATAAATCTCAAAAAAGAAAATGACCAAAATAAATTTTATTAAAAGGTAAATATGTATTTATACCCAAGAGTTAACTAATCTGACTTAGAGTAACATTTTCGGTGGAAAAGGTTTTTGGGATTCTTAAGTTTTTTTTTCTTTTCCTTTTTCTGATTTTAAAAAAAAAAAAAAAAAAAAAAAGATAAACCAGTTGCGGGCCGCCACGCTTCAGTGGAGCCCGCAAACAGTCTAACAAACGCAGTGCAAACGTATGTTAATTAAGGACATTTTGGCACAGGCTTTGGGAAAAGATGGTGGGGCTCACGCGTAAGAACTCTACCCCCATCACCGATAATGTTGCCCTTAGAGTTTAGAGTTAAGGGGTGAAGTTTTGGAATAGAGTTTCAAATTTTAAAAAATAAAAAATTAAAATTAAAATTTTCAAAACAAAAAAGTACTATTTTGGTCATTTTATTTTTTAAGTGCTATTTTTGTGACAAAAATTTAAAGATCTATTTGAGAAAATTGACATATATATATTAATATTTAATTATGAATACCTCAAAATTGAAAAAAATAAAAGTATTTAATAAAATTAACAATAATAATAAATTCATGTCAAATTTGAGAGATTCTGCCTATACCTTAAGACAATTTCTTACGTTCAAGTTCATATATTTCATAAGCTATGACACTAGAGGTCTAGGAATAGCTACTTGTTGGAATGGTGTCTTTGATAAGACGCATTTGATGTTTCTTTTTCTACCATCTTAAAGCATTTTTTTTTGCAACTGATTTTATCATAAAGCATATTAAAATACCAATTTGTCTGAATTTGTTAACTGTCTCACTTTTTTTTTTTTGAACAAATTGTTAATTGTCTCACTATGATTAGCAACTTTCGGTAATCTTTAAACCTAAACTAGATATCATATATAATATAGTTGTTCAAATGCATTTCTACAAAAGAGAAATATAATTAGTTAGAGAAAACGAACTTTTAACTTATTTATATGTTTTTCCTTTTTTCATCCTACGAACTGTCACGCACATTATTAGTTTATAGTCTGAATTACATGTTTTGGTACTAGAATAGACCAATTATACTACAAACTTTTATCTATTACATTCGTTAAAAAGAATGATAATCTTACCAGTGTTAAGTGAGTTCGTATATCGATAAGCTATATTCACATTATACACTACGACATACAATTTAACATATAACATGTTTCTACCTCCGGAAACCCTTATCACTAATCCAAAATAAAACTCACATATTCTAGAGTTTAAGTTAAACTACAAAGCTATGTAGTAACTTTTTTTTTTTTTTTTTTTTTTTTTTGAAACAACTATGTAGTAACTTTTTATTTTTTACTTTTTAGATACATTATTTCATTGCCTACACTAGACAGATATTGAACTCACGCGTAAAACTTTACTATTAGTTACAAATTAATCTTGTTGATTAGGTATCCGTGAAGGCCTGAAGGGGTGGTCACTACCAGATCAGTTCTTCGTATCAACAAACCTTTTTGATTATTTTCTTACAACTTGACGCATTATTTGTCATTTTTGGGTTTCTTTGTTGATATATTTTTACTGTTTCGGTAGTGTTCCACTGTTCCCTTGAAACGTTACCATGGGTTAAAGTAAACGTATGTAAATGAGGGGATATTCCCACTCTGTCAAAGTGAAAAGGTACATTGTATAGAATACTAGTAGTATTCCGGCGCTACGCGCCGGGTTCGTTTGTTTTATTTTAAATGAATTTTCAATTTATTTTATAGTCTTAGTAAAGAAAATATGTTCAAAAATACGAACATGAAAATATGTTGAAAGAGAATGATATTCATTTGATAGTGGTTAGCGATTGTAATGTATTACTTTGTTTTGAAGTTGATTAGTCTAAATTAGAATATCATAAATGGTTGTGACTAATCAATTTGATAGTCATATCATAGTTAATTTAATTAGAATTTAAACATAAATTAAAGTTGATGTTTTATTTATAAAATATACTTATATTTAATGGTGAATTTAAGTTTCTGATTTTTTTGACTTCTCGCAAAAAATAAAACTAAAAACAAATCCGAATCAGATCATAACATAACATATCTTACGACATGAGAAAACTGGATGAAGGTAAAAGATAGTGACTTACATCACAATTGTAGGAAGAAGTAACAATATTCTTAAGCTTGCGTTTTTCTAGTCTTAGAGTATCTCCAACCTCACTCCATAATTTACTGCAAAATGAAGTGAAAAATAAAGTAATGAAGAAACAAAAAGTGATTACTCAATTTATGGAGTGATATTTTTTTTTGGTTCATACTACATTTATTTTTGGAGTAAATTATATAGTGGAGATGGAGAAATTTATAGGAGAAATTTTTGTAATAAATTTATAGGAGAGATTTTTTCAATAAAATTTATTTGTTTTAACTTAAATATATATATATTAATGGGAAACAATATCAGTAAGATTTTATTTGACATGGCAGCAAAGAGTTTAAAAAAAAGTGTGCAACTTTTAGTATGTATATTAATATTGTTCGTCTGATGGTAGTTCAGTACGAACTGGAGGTGTGCAAGGAATAAGCGGTGGACACATATTGATTTTCTTAGTTAAAGCCCCTTGATTTCCTTTATAGAGAAGAAGCATAAGTAACTAAAACAGAAAAATGGATTAGGAAAATGCACCAGGAGGCAATTCAATGTCATTTCCTTTAGTATAATATTTAGGATTAGAATATGTAACTTTTAAATGAAAACATGTATAAATGTAATGGATCTAATTAAAAAATATTTTGTTATGTAAATGAAACCCAAAGTTTAGTAAGGCATGGTTTAATAAATAGTTCAAAATTGTTGCATAAATAGTTTTTGATGAGTAGATTTAACATCTCAAATAAAATATTTTTTACACAATTTAACATGCTGAGGACTTAGACTTATTCAATGCATATATTGTGTTTATTGAAAAACCACCCACCGCGTTGAGTTTAATTAAAAATTGATAAAGTTCTAACTTATAGTGCATAAGCAAGCGAAAAGGACGACATAAGAACATAAGGAAATGTAATGGTGATTTGTGTTTTCTAGGTGGATCCAATCCAACCGTGCCTTCTTCTTTCCATTCTTTGGGTCAAAAATCTGATTGTTTGATGCTGAACGCCCTCATCTGGTACAACAGATGAGGAAATTTGATGGTTGACATTTGTATTTTCACCAAGTGCTGCTGCCACACCATCAGTCTGCTCCACATGAGTATTGACACCAACACCCTGCAATCAAACACACAGTGTCATAGAAAACTAAACATAGAAAGCAAACACCAACAACCTGTTCGTTTGTAGTTGTAATTTTTGAAGTTTTTAGAACTGGGTGTATTTTGAAAGAAAATGGATCAGAAACCAGTGGTGTAATGTTAAAATATTGTTTCACGGTGGAAGAGATTAAATAACCTGAAATCATTAGAGTAACAAACCAACGTTTTACAGAGGAAATTGTCAAAATCCTAATCCAAGTATGTACCTTGCTCTTGAGAGCATTAGTTGCAGTGCCATTAAATTTTGAATCCATTGGGAACACACTGTTTAGAAGCAAAATAATAGAATCTGGAACTCTTTGAATGTCTCTGCTGGCATGTCTAACATTAGAATATAGAGAAAGAGCCCGAGATTTTACTTTTCTAGTAAGAAAAAATCAATTGGAATGTAACAGTCTAGGAAAAATCGATTGGAATGTAACAGTTTACCTTGTTTATACTGGTAAGTGCGTATATTGCACCAATTATGCTGCTGGTGCTCTCGAAGTCAATCCCAACACTGTAATGAGAAGCTCCAAATAAGAGCTCAGGAGGTCGATACCACAGAGTTACAACACGAGTAGTAAAATGACGATGTTATGAGGAGTTTCTAAAATTCGCAATCTTGTCCGTTTATGCGAAAATTGTAGTTATTTGTTTAATAGACATGACTTACATGATTAGCGGGACAATGATTGAGCCCTTTAATAGCTGAGTAATGTAGCATTTAACCTGAAAGAGAAGAAGAGAGATGTGATTGATGGTTACCAAGATTCTTTAGAGTAGAAGCAATAAAAACAATACCTGAGGCTCTGAGAACTCAACACAAAGTAATGAAGAGAGTCACAAGCAATCATGTAGATGATAGAGGAGTCGTGGCCTTTCGCAAACTACTTATATGACGGGATTGTTAAATAGCAGAAACGGCTGTATTGCGGATCTGTAAGTATAGTGATGCAGAACATCAATGAAAATTAAAGACAAATATGACGATTGAGTTAAAGACCATAACAAATCATTGCAGACCATAATAAATCATTGCAGACCATGAACATTGTTTACTCACATATACTGAAAAAGGAGGGAGTGGGAGGGAAGGCCATGTCCCTGGAACTCCAAGCTCAACATTTCCTCTGGTTGGTAATGTTACCTATATGTAGAGGCTCACCCTCTTGTTGCTTCCTGAAAACAAATTAATCAGGTAAGAATAGCTTGGAGTTAAATTAAAACAGAATCATAATTACCATGAGACCAGAGAAAAGAGAGAGAGATGGAGCGAGTACATGTGAAGTTTCAGTGCTCGATGCTGAGTCATCCAAATGATCTTTTGATCTGCAGAATGAACCTTTGAACCTACACAGTTTTTAAAAACCTGACGTGAGTGTCTCATCACTCAAGGAATCAGAAGCAATTCCATCATATCAACTCAATAAATCAATGGCCACAGAATCAGAATACACGAAAGAGGTTCTTGTGAATCAAATTCTCTGCATTTTCTCTTGAAGATACAAACAAAGCAATATAGATTATTGTAGCTAGACAGATCAAAGACTATATGGAATCAACTTTGCGACCACTGTTCGTAAGAAAATCTAGCAGCTGCAAATACAACATCGTAAATGATAAGAAATTATTACTTCAAAATCAAATTAGCGAAGAGAAATTAAAAGGAATCATGTTACCTTGGAGTGTAGAAGCTTGCCAAGATTCTTCGATTTTGATAATTTTAGTAAAGAGGAGAAGCTAGGGAACAAAAGTTCGAAACTGAGGGAATCCAAAAAGTTTCAATGAAGTGGAAATCATAGGATTGGTGGGTTTTCAGTGATTGACATAACGCCGGAACGTTACTTCCTCGAGAAGCGGAAGAGAAATCAGCACAAAGAAGAAGGGGATTCTTTGATGGACCAAAAAAACGAAGCCCAATATATTGAGGTCTCCATAGTTTTAATTAATGCTCGTAAAAGAAACCCATAATGAAATCGAAAACATTTTTTTTATCGCTGAAGAAAAGTGGACACCTGGCGCAAAATGCCCCCTTCTCTTTGCTGACGTGGACGCATGAGGAGAGAGGTAAGTCAACTTTATTATATAAGATAACAAAACTTCAGTTACCGTCAACTGAAGTCATTCTTTTGTGTGTTTTTTTTTTGAATGAATGTTAAATTTATTATTCATCAAAAAAGCATTTGTACATGTGTGTCTTTGCTAGGAACAATAGATTCTACTCCTACTCCTTTAACATTTCTATAGCTTCAAACCTACATAACCCCATGAAGAATATTTACAATCTAGTTCCGAACCAGTATTACAAGATAGTTTCTAACCCCTTTACCAAGGCCGGACCGGGTCTGAATAGAAGCCCATCAAGCTTGTGTTTGGGGCCCGACGAAAATATAGGCGTTTTAGGACCAATTATTTTTCATAAAGAACATGTAGCTCTATTGGCTTGGGGCCTAACGAAATTATAGATGGATCCGTGTTCGATTTTCCGCAACCGCATCTTATAATATTATCACTACTTTTTAGAAACAAAGGGTCAAAAATATTTTTTTGCTTGTGGGCCAATATTTCTCAGACCCGGCCCTGCCCTTTACGCCTTTAGACTGCACTAAGCTGAGCTTGTTCCAGATTACTTTGTCCGTGAGTTTGATCAGGACTTGGTGTGGTAAACCCTGCTCACCATGTCTACGTTTATTGCGCTCTCTCCAGACCGCATACATGGTGGCTTGAAACGCATATCTCAGGCCTTGCCATCGTGTCATATCAGAAATCAGAACAACAACTGCAGCCCAATCTGTGGTGTATGAGCTTTGTAGAATCCCTTTAGTAAGGTGATGCCAGACTTGCAGCCCAATCTGTGGTGTACGAGCTTTTGTGCTTTATTTACACTAGGTTGCTCAATTCAAAACTGAATTCAACCAAAAAGGGCCAAAATAGCGATACAAATCAATTAAGTATACAATATATATTTACAATTTCGAATAACTAGTAAATATAGCCAAAACAAACAAGGGCTTATTTGCTGAATAACCTAAATCATAAGTGAAATAAAGTGCATGCTTATGATTTTGACATAATTAAGTAAGTAACAATTATACCTCTTTTGATCCGGTTATAACCTTCTCTCGAACAAGTAGCAGGTGAAAGGAAGAAGGTAATACCACATCACTTAAATTAAATATGGCTAATAATGAGGCCACATCACACACATACAAACCACATAAGCCAAATTAAATAAGGTCACATCATACACATACAAACCACATATGTTTTATTGTTTCAGTAAATATATAGAGGATAATAGAAAAACAATAGTTTGATAAATAATGTAGTCCATTCATTTGTGTAAATATAATGATGTTGTTCTCCATTAAAGAATAAATGTTGACAAATGTGTAGATGATGTAATATGGTAAAGTTACAATATATTACGTACTATTCCTTAAAAAATTGAATATCTCTAACCTAATCTGGATATGTCAACCTACATTCAACATATAAACAGTTTCTCACGTTTTCAAATATCAAATGTACCCAGGTTCATACCACTATACTATATAATGGATATAGTATAGTACGTTTACAGTGTACTGTGAAGTAAACTTTAGTAGTAAGGTTATATGGATGTTTAATTACCATATTATTGGATAGAATAGACTGACACTACGACATGGATGAGTTCATATCACTAATACAAGTAAAGGAGCAACGAGGGTGAGTTATTGAAACCCCCACCCAGATGATAACACTAAACTCTAACCTGGAAATGTCAACCCACATCCGAGATATAAACAGTTTTCCCCGTTTTCAAATAATGACATTATCCAGGTTCATAATACTATACTACACGGTGGATATAGTATAGTACTTTTAGAGTATACGAGGAACTAAACTTAGTTCTCGTTCAATAATTCAGAGGAGTTTAGTAGCAAGGTTATATGAATGTTTTATTATTCAATTATTGAATAGAATAGACTGACACTACGACACTGACGGGTTCATATCACTAAAATCTAAACTCTAATTAGTAAACCCTAACTCAAATATAAATCCTAAACCCAAATATAAACACAAAACCCAAATAGAATGGAACAAAATAAATAACATGGTACATATAAGTGAAACTATAAAATATCGATGATTGCATGAAAGAAGTTAATGATCATCCCAACCATACCTCCTCACCTTCTAAATACTAAACCCTAAATTATAGGCACTAAACCCTAATCCAAATATAACCTAAACCCTAAACCTAAATAAATAGATTAAGCTAAACCCTAATCAAGGAAGTATAAACCCAAATAGAATGTATATAATATGGTTTACTATACCGAAACCTTTACTTAGTAAATCTAAACCCTAGGCAGGAACCTATAAACCCAAATACAATCTATAAATTATTTTCCAATATTAAACACTTGAAAGCACATTTACTTGAAATAAATAGATTAAGCTAAACCCTAATCAAGAAAATATAAACCCAAATAGAATATATATAATATGGTTTACTATACCCAAACATTTACTTAGTAAATCTAAACCCTAAACTCTAATCACTAAACCCTAACTCAAATATAAACCCTAAACCCAAATATAAACACAAAACCCAAATAGAATGGAACAAAATAAATAACATAGTACATATTGGTGAAACTATAAAATATCTATGATTGCATGAAAGAAGTTAATGTTCATCCCAACCATACCCTCTCACCTTCTAAATACTAAACCTTACATTCTAATCACTAAACCCTAATCCAAATATACCCTAAACCTAAATAAATAGATTAAGCTAAACCCTAATCAAGGAAGTATAAACCCAAATAGAATGTATATAATATGGTTTACTATACCCAAACCTTTACTTAGTAAATCTAAACCCTAGGCAGGAACCTATAAACCCAAATACAATATATACATTGTTTTCCAATATTTAACACTTGAAATCACATTTACTTGGTTAGCATATTGCATATCTTATATTCCATATAGTCTAAGTAGTATACTTAACGAATGTTCCAAATAATCAAATTTGTCCAACACTCGAAAAATGAATTTCATATTACAATCAATCACACAAATTGACAAAGAAGAGACCTATCAAATTTAAAAACATGATATATTATTACATTTTTAAGGAGTAGTATAGAAATATGTCTCAAATAGTATGGTAACCGTACATAAGTAGCTATACTTAAAAATATATACTATACTATTCATTTCACGAAATATAGTATAGACGGCGAATTCATCTTCTTCAATTCTTCTTTTTTTAGACAGGCTGATACACATTCATTTCGTTCACCACCATATAGAGATCATCTTCATCTCCTCTCTTTTTCCCGACACGATGATGCTTTAACTGATTCGCCGTCGTTGTTCTTCACCACTAGATCTGTAAAACAAAATCAGAAACAAAAACAGAGTATGTAAACAAAATCAAGATTGTGAGAATCAATTAATTTAAGAAAAAAAGGAGAAAAAAAGAAAAAGATTTTGTGTGTGCTTACCGTCTACGCTTTCATTGCAGTCTGTTCTTCACCACTGGATCTTAAAAACAAAAACAGAAAAGAAAACAAAAAAACAGAGTATGAAAATAAAAGCATGATTGTGAGAATCAATTGATTTTAAAAAAAGAAAAAAAATGAAAGAGTTGTTGTGTGTGCTCACCGTCTTCCTTAGAACAATTGATTATTCTTTTGGTGAAGTATTGAAAGAGAAGAATTATGTGACAGAAGAAAATGTATGATTGTTTTGATAATCTGAAGAAGAAAGAGAAACAGTGGAATGAGATGGTAGAGTACAGACATGGAGGTGGTGGTGATGGATTAGAAGATGTGGCTAAAAGTTTTTTATATATTTTTTAATTATTTTTGTTAGTAGGTTTCACCGGTTGGTTGCAAGGGTAATATAGCAATAATCTATAATGTGTATAGTGTATATTGAAAAAACAGGGTTTTTAGTTAGTGGATGAATTATAATTTGTTTGATTGATGTAGGATGCAATTCCCCAACAAACAACCCATTGCGTCTTGGTCAGAACATTGCCATAATTGACCAATGATAATCGTATCTATCTAGGCATCCATTTTCCGAATGCTATGATTTTATATATTCATACGTTTTCTATATTTCTGCTTATTTATGCCAAGATTATACCACACACAAACATTTTGAATACTTCTTTTTTTAACACATTAGAATACATCTTCAACATTATATATAACTATAAGCAATTTTTACATGTCTAACTTTACGGTTTTATCGACCCTACGATCAGTAAGCCATATGAACATTTTACTTGTATTTGTGAAATTTAATCCGATAAAATAATATATAAATAGCTTATTTATTCTGGAAATATAGTTTTTCTTATAAATTCACCTCAGTAAGAACCGAACCTATACATTAATAGAAACTGAAAATATGTTTTTGGTCAGATTAGAGCAGGCGGGGCTCCACTTGTTTGTTCCGACCCAAATGTAGTTTTCATTGTCACTTTCTTCTTCTTTTTAGTCGTATGACGTAAAAGTGATTATTTACACTTTAAAAGTTGTTTTGTCCTACGCATTGTGACGTGGAGCAGTATTTTTAAAACTCAATATTATTTAAAGATAAAAGTTGGACACATTATAAATAGATAGCATTGGCTGGTTTAAAATGGATAACAAAATTATTCATTTTAAACAAAGAAAAACTAATTTGACGACAATTTTAATCGTATTGCTGAAGTTATAGAGATACGCCTAGAAGAAAAAAAACTTTGATATATCAAGAAGATAATCAAAGTGAAAGACATATAAGCCAATATAAGTATGAACAGAAAAACTGAAAAGCCAATATGAATGAGTTGTTAGTTGCATGTATCTATGTGTGAACAAGTTCATAACCTTTCGAGTCTGTGTGGTTACATTTACTTTGTGTTTTTTTTTCCTGTAGAACACTTCAGACAAGTTATGTCTTAGTCACTTTATCGGTCTTCGGTTTTGTAAAAAACAAAAGCCGAACTATAGTAACTCATTTATGTGTTTCAAAAAAAAAGTAACTCATTTATAATCCCAATTAAAAATTTATTTATTACAAGGAGAGTTTTTGCAACAGGTCTTAATGATTGTGGCCAGCTTGGTGTCTCAGACGTAAATACTCATGCTTTGGTATGTTACATATGTCAAAAAGACTATAGAGGATGCAAGCTTTTGTTTTTTTTTCTTTGCTTCTTTGTTTTTTTACATGTCTTCATCTCAAATAAATTCAATCGGAACTTGTTTCTTGTATATAAACGTTGTAGGAGCCGCTTGAAGTTTCTGGTATTGAAAATGATATACTGCACATCTCAGCTGGTTATAACCACTCTGCTGCTGTCACAGGTAAATATAAGCATAGTGTTCTTCATTACATCGTCATGGAACTGATACATGATCTCCTACATGCCAAACATGATCTTCTGGTGCAGTATTGTATGTTATTTTTACTTAGTCACATTTTTTTTTAAAAACCCTTAAATAAGAGACTTGCATTGGACCACACAAATATTTCCGTCTCTTGACTAAGTTTCTTAAACTCACTTTTCCAATTAAAAATTATTAAAAAAAGATATAAATGAATATTTGGGATAATGATGCTCCATGAGTTTAAAAAAAGATTGAAAAATTTTGTGAGAGAGAAGAAAAGAAAAAAGGTAGCATTTTTAATAAGTTTTTAATAAAACTAAGTCCTTGTCCGCGCTACGCGCAGATAGTATTTTGATTTTTTTTCTTCATATTTTTGTACTATTATGTCAATTGTTTAGTTTTATAAAATGTTATGTTTTAACTGTAAATTTAGAATTAAAAATCTAATTTTTCCTTACTGTTAATTTTTTTAAATCTTACCACAACACATTATACATGAAGAAAATATAGTTGGCCTTTATATTTTTATTTGGTGTAATATTGAAAATTTTGATGGTTTGTTTAAATGGCTTTTTTAAATTATATATTTTAGGATTGATTTTCGTGACTATATTCTATAATTGTCTAAAAAAATTGTTTGTCCCATATAGACATCCACATAAATATGGGCTTCTGATAAATTTGTTCATTGGGATATTTAGTTTCACTTTCAACTTTATTCCTTTTTTTGGCACCCTCATGCTAGCTTGTGGGGCTAGCCAACTTGGTGCAAAAGGGTTTACAAAAGCTGATCAAGATGCGCGTGATCGGACACCTTTTGCTAGGCTATTCGTACGGAATTTTAAAGATCTAGGAATATAAGCAATAGAAAGTTCAGAAAATTCTTTGGATACAGCCTGTATTTCGTCGAGCTCCTTGTCCAACGCAGGCCAATCTTCCTCCTTTTGAATGAGTATAACCAGTTGTTCACAGTCGATTGAAAGACCATCTCTCTGTGTCCAAACTTCAGTATCACTTGCATTGCCCATAGCAAATCTTCAGCTTCCGCTTGAAGTGGTGATTTAGTGTGTGCATATCGGGCCTTGCTCCAAACAGGATTGGAAAATCACCATCCATTAACACAAAGCCAAGTCCAGATATGTCTCTTTCATTTATCCAGGATGTCTAGCAGAAGCGTTTCTTTGCGGAGGAACAGTTGTGTCCGTTACCTCAACTCCCATATCAATCTCCATAATCTCGTCGATACATTGAGCTATCCTCCAACACTCTGCTTCAATTTTATTCGCTAATAGGAAAGACATAATTCCTACGACACTATTAATGATTGTTTTTTATTGTAACACCGATACGGCAAACTTATGTTTTATTTAACAAAACTCTTATTTTAATTTTGTATTAAAAAAATCAATCATATTTTATATTATCCATAATTTTAGTAAATTTGCTTATTTGTCATGTTTTTATTAGGTTTTAGCTAAATCATTGATTTATTATTTATTTTTAGCTAAGTTACTAATTTATTAATTTAAAAATACCCTTAATTAATATTATATATATATATTAAAAATGAATTTTATTTTAGTAATATTAAATTTATATTTTATATTAAAATTCAGTTAGTTTTTCTTATTTGTCATATTTTATTAGGTTTTAGACTTTTAGATAGTTTATTGATTTATTATTAATTTCTAACTGATTCGCTAATGTGTTAATTAAAACAATACCCATAATGAATTTTATATATAATTAAAAACGAATTTTATTTTAATCATATAAAATTTATATGTTATATTAATATTAAATAATTGATTCTAAAATAATATAATAAAATTATCAAAAAATTTTAAAATAAGATAATTATTATAAAAGTTAAAAAGATACAAAAAATTATAATTAAATATTATTCAAGAAAAAACATTTATATAAAGATATTTTCTAAATAATTTCTAACATATGAGTGTTTTAAAAAATTTAACACTGGATGTTTAGAACACGGGATTATGCTTATGAGAGAGTGGTTCGGGAATGGGCTTCGAGATGGGTCGAATGGGCTCTGAAAATAGCTTTTTTTTTAACTCAAGCCCAGTCCGGATGACATGGCATCTTGGTTGATTCACAATATTTTGCCCATGTGGCAGGGCTTAGAAAGGAGGGATTTAGTCCCTTTTATATAGTAGGATTCTTATATATATTTTGTTGCTATCTGAAAAAAATATTTTTATTGTAAAAGTTAAAAAGATACAAAAATTATAATTAAATATTATTCAAGAAAAAAACATTTATATAAAGATATTTTCTAAACAATTTCTAACATATGAGTGTTTTAAAAAATTTAACACTGGATATTTAGAACACGGGATTATGCTTATGAGAGAGTGGTTCGGGAATGAGCTTTGAGATGGGTCGAATGGGCTCTGAAAATAGCTTTTTTTTTAACTCAAGCCCAGTCCGGATGACATGGCATCTTGGTTGGTTCACAATATTTTGCCCATGTGGCAGGGCTTAGAAATGAGGGATTTAGTCCCTTTTATATAGTAGGATTCAGACTGCTACCAACTCTGTTCTATAAATATTCAGCACTTCATGACCATTCAACACTCTACCAACCTTCTAATATCTCAATCACTCTCTTAATCATTCACAAATCACTTTTGAAGTTTTCACACCATCATTCATTTCTTTCGAAAGTCGAAACTCCTATCTTAATTTGAAGTCTTTGGAGGATTTTTGGTTAATTGTTTCTGTCATAAAATAGTCTCTTCCCTTTTTTTGTTCAGACAATGTTCTTGTCACACATAGAATGCAATCGACTTGATTTGCAATTTTTTCTTAACAACAAAACGTGCGTCGAGAAAAGTTTTTATTTCTGGATTTTCCAAATACCAACCGTTGTAACTTCGTTATCGTGTCTTAAAACATAATCTGAATTCTAAATACTCTTCTTGTGGGTCAAGATTTCGCAGTTTCTTGTGTATCAAGTCACTTAATGTCAGAGATATTGCAAATGGGAAGTTCATGTTTACCCCCAGGCTTCCGGTTTCATCCTACAGATGAAGAACTCATCGACTATTACCTAAAAAGAAAAGTCGAAGGTCTTGAGATCGAGCTTGAAGTCATTCCCGTTATTGATCTTTATAAATTTGATCCTTGGGAGTTACCAGGTATTAATTGCCTTCAATTCAACATTATTCTCAACCTTTTTATTACTTTTCGAATTTTTAAACAAAAAAATGATAGTATTTTGTAACATTTAGACAAGTCTTTTCTTCCGAATCGGGACATGGAATGGTTCTTCTTCTGTTCAAGGGACAAAAAATATCCTAATGGTTTTCGTACAAACCGAGGAACAAAGGCCGGTTATTGGAAAGCAACCGGAAAAGACCGGAAAATTACTAGTCGTTCATCTTCTACAGTCGGCTATAGAAAAACCCTAGTTTTCTACAAAGGTCGTGCCCTGTTAGGCGATAGAACCACTTGGCTCATGCATGAATATCGACTATGCGATGATGAGAGTTCATCACAAGGTTCACAAACTTACAAGGTAAGAACTTTACATATTCATCACATTCTATAATGCTTTATTTGTTTCTAAGTGTGATAAATTACAGGGAGCTTATGTGTTATGCCGTGTGTCTAAGAAGAATGAGATCAAGACTAATTCGAAAATCCGAAGAAACCTAAGTGAACAAACACTTGGATCAGGAGAAAGTTCTGGATATTCTAGTCGAGTGACTTCACCTAGTCGGGATGGAACGATGCCGTTTCACTCATTTGTCAATCCGGTTTCTACTGAAATAGACTCTTCCAACATTTGGATTTCACCTGATTTCATTCTTGATTCTTCAAAAGTATGTATTATACAATTCTAGTTTGACCAATAACTAAACCGGAACAAGGTATTGTTTATCTAATACTTGTTTGATTATGTTCTTGTAGGACTATCCTCAAATTCAAAATTTTGCATCTGAGTACTTTCAAGACTTTGATTTTCCGGTTATCGGTCAAGAAGTAAATTTTCCAGCGAGTATATTGCATACCGATGTAGATCAGAACATGGATGAATCTATGCAAACCGGTTATTGGACAAATTGTGGATACGATCAAACCGGTTTATTCGGTTACTCAGAGCTCTCCTAATCGGAGTCTCGTTTGAAGTCTCTTCTAAGACTAAACGGCTTTTATGGTTCGAGTCATCCCACTTGTAGCATTGGTCTATAGGATTTGTTTTATTAATGTATCCGGCGCTACTAGTGGTATAACTGATAGTTGCACCAAAATAAATATAGTTCAACTCAAAACATAAATAAGGTTGATGATCCAAAAGATATAAATTTAAATGCATGTGTTTGTTTTGTGATTTTCTTGTTCGAAGGAAGATAGTAAATCCGTTCATCCTCTTAAAATAGCAACAACCCTCGCATGCTTTGAATGTCGATGTGGCAATTTGTTAGGAGCTTCGTTGTAGACGTATTGGTTACATACGCTGTCTTCAAAATGATTCTAATCCAGTAATTGAATTATTAATCATGGTCCAACATTGATTGGACCGGAATTGACTATTTTTTCAGGATAAGTTATCCAACTATTATTTTCCCTCTAAATTGCTTATGCACAATATTAAAATACCATAAGAAATATGTGTTGTTGTCATAGTTTTCATCTGTAGATTGGCGAAGATGGTTGAGTTCTTTGCGGTGGTTGAGTATAATTTAAAATATTAATTTTTGAATTAAATTAATTTTTATTTATACATATTTAAAAGATAAAATTAAAAACTAAATTTTATGATAACTTAAAAGAAGAACGAATTGAAATAATGATAATGTTTTTTTTGCTTTACTCGATAAATATATATACACATTTTTATATTATATCTTATAAGTTTTAATCTTTTTTGAAAGAAATATAGTGATGATAATTTTGTTACTATAATACATTTGTAGTTACTATACTGATAAACTTAATCACTATTAAGAGTAATAATAATTTTAACCAGTTTAACTTTTAATGTGAGATCCATGAGAAGAAAAAAATTTCATAAATATATTTTTGTAATAACTAAAAAAAACATTAAAAGATAAAATTTAGATAATGATAATATTTACTACGTATATTCGATAAATATATACACATATTTATCTTATTATTTAACAAATGTTACTTCATTTATTAGATAAATATATACACAGACTTATTTTATCATTTAATATTTTTTAACCTTGTAGGAAAGAAAATAAGTAAAAATAATTTTATCAGTATAATATAATTGTGGTTAATTTTATTATGTTAAACCTAATTATTATAATAGATTTATGTATATATATTATAATCATAAGAATATAATTCATGATCAAAACCCAAAATTTGTTGGTTTTTTAACATCCAAATATATAGATGGAATGTGAGGCAAAGGGAAGATGAATACATACTTAAATAAATTGTGACTATAATCTAAATGGTCTTCTATCTTTCATATTTGGTTTCGTGTAAAACTAATTTGTTTATCACAATTGATTCAAACGTTGTGTTCGCCTTCAAAATCACTGATTTGCCATTTTTAACTGACAATGGATTTCTTATTTACGGTTTTAAAGAATCTAAAGAGGGTCTTAAAATATATATGAGTTCATGTTGCTTAGTTTGATGACCGATGCCCTTTTTAGACCAACCCTTAGCATCAACAGTATTTTTGGCAGCTTGATGTTAGGAGTTTTCAAGGCTCCTAAGACAAATGTTGTAGTATAAAAGATTGTCGAACCAGTTCTGAGGGATATCAAAGCACTGAGAATGCAAGTACTCACTTAATCTAAGTGCAACCAATGATTTAGATGGGTTTTAAACTACTACTAAACTAGAATGCAATAACAGAATGATACTTTCTTAACTAAGGGAAAAGAGAACTCATGGGCATAGGGATTAGACCTTGGGTGATCAAGTATCGAATTAAGGATGGCAAATGATCAATCAAACTATCAACCTTAAGCCTAGACACAATTCTAAGCAAGCTCTATGTCTAGATGAATGCTCATTTGCTAACATATCTCAAACATCAAATGTCTTTGGTTGAATAATATGAAAGCAATCATTAATAACAAGTCTATTAGCTATCTTAGCATCTTTAACAACAAATGTCTTTGGCAAAGTATACTAAAAGCCTAGGAGAGTTGTCTCGGGCATTTCATCGAACACCTTTCGGGTGAGAAATGCCTAAGGATCAACTTTTGAGTGGCCAACTCAGAAGATGCATTATGATTACTCTACTAGCAAGGAAATATGAATGATCTACACTAAAACATCCTAGCTCTAACCTAATCACCCTTAATCTCCCTAACCCATGAATTCAAAAGATGATTACTCACTAATCTCCATGATTCCTCTTAAACCCATATTGGATTTTAGATTAACCATGTAGAGAAATAGATAAGAAATCAACAAGAACACAAGATGAAAGCAATGAAATCTGAATCAAAAGAGGTTTTTTACTAGTTCTTCCCTAGAAAAGAGATTATTCTTGCCTCCCTTCGCTTACAAAGTACTTAACTTAGGTTTAGAAAGTGTAAAACATCAAAACAAATGACCAAAAGGTCCCTGAAAAATCATAAGTTTCGTCCAAGCAAAACACGCGGAGGGACTTCGTGGTGTAGCTCCGAGACGTAGCTCTGGGTTGGGAGCTACCTTATGGTGTCGCTCTGGAAGGTCCCTCCAGGCCTATGTTTTGGCCTCCAAAGTGATGAAAAGGCGAGTGACGTAGGGGTGTAGCTCTGGAAGGTCGCTCTGGGTTGGGAGCTACCTTATGGTGTCGCTCTGGAAGGTCCCTCCGCGATGCTCGACCAGGATGGATATGCCTCTAGTAAATTGATCATAACTCCTTCATTACATCTCCAAATGACTTGAAACCACTTCCATTAGAAAGCTAACTCGATTTTCTGTGTCTCCACAAAATCTTAGCAACAGAAGATTTCTCTAAGGCCTCCATCCATGCTCATCTTTCACCCCATTTTGGATCATAATGCTCCCAAACATCTCAAATCACTCCATGGCACACTCCAGCACCTAATAAGGACAATGAATGCAAAATGCAACCTAGACATGGCTAAATCCTAATCTATATGATGAAAATGCTCATGGATGAATGGATAAAACAATGTAAATATGCAAGATATCAACTCCCCCAAACTTGTTCTTTTACTTGTCCACAAGTGAACTTTCTAGAACTCATAGGGAGAGAGGTTGAAGGTGGGAGCACATAGCCAAAAGAAACACAACTAGCACACTCTCTTATTACACTCTAGCTTCTCTAGGCCTATCTTAACTCTTTTTGTTCTTACACTCATCATCAAGCATCCACACATTCAAATCAACCAACTCTCACATTCATTAAGCACAAAACATCAGGTGAATTCTTGCAAATGGTCAGTTGGTCCAAGTCATTTGGTTGGGTAAGGGAAGGCTTTTATTCAAGTGATTCAAGAGATTCAAAACATATGATCTTTAAGGTGGTTTACTCTCGAAACAAGTAGCCTTGACATTGCACATAATATATCTAAGAAAGGGATCAACTCATGCATACAATGCTCAATCTCCATTGTTCTACCCTTTTCCCAAACATACAATTACACAATCATTCCCAAATGTCAAACCCAACTCACATCTCTCACCAAAAGATCCTAAGAACATCAACTCTTTCTCTTTGAAATCTACAAGGGATTTTTCACAACCTCAAAACATTTCTTAGCTCTTAACAACTTTGCTAGCCCCTTTTTCTTTTTTTTTTTTTTTTTTTCGTTTTTCTTTTTCCTTTATTTTTTTTTTTATTTTTTTTATTTTTTTTTTTTTTTAGGCTGGGGGCCAAGACTTTTCAAAACTTGAGCTAGAGGCTTCTCTACTTATCCCAATAAAACAATTCACTTAAGCACAAAGAGTCTATTCTTTTCCTTTTCATTCCTCCCAAATCATAATCACAACACTCACCCCCCACCTATAGCTAGACAATAGAGTGCCCAATCTAGCAAGAATGAAGATCAAGCATTGTCGTTCCCGATACTCTCAACATTATGCACATGTAAGACTTTCCGAAAAAGGCCTCACTCATCAAACAATGAAAGCTTAAAAGGAGGGAAGGGTTTTGGGAGTGGTCTACCACTAGAGTTTGTCAAAATAAGATTGGCATAAAGGATGTGACAACTCAAGTGTGTATAGCCATGACTCAGTACACAAGGGACCATGAGCAAGAGGCATTAAGTTCGTTCAGTTCAAATAAGGTTGTAGTTGGCTTCAAAGACTGAGTTTCAGCAATCAACAAGTTTCAGGAAGAGTTTTCAAGGCTCGAAACATACAAGTCTTTTTGAGAGGTGCAAAAGCTACTCAGGTGCAACGTAGTGTTCTTTACAAGGCATTTAAAATCATTGCTCCCAATGCATGTGAATGCAACCTATATGCTCTAGACTCTCCTAGAAATGCAAATGATGCAAACTAAATGATTGATTTTTTTTTTTTTTATATGCAAATAGGTATGCAATGCATGACTCAATGAAACAACATCAAAGCAAACATGATCAAATACTTGGTACCTCCCCCAAACTTGAGTTACACAGTCTCTGTGTTGTCAAGTAGAGAGAGAGATACCGAAAAGAAGACTAATATGCAAAAATAAAATGGTATATACAGGGGAGTGTGATGGGTTACCTTCTATGGGGAATGAGTAGAGGGAGATGATCCCTCCTCGTCGTCCTCAGGTGGTAACTCTTCAAGGTGCTCATCAGCAGGAGTGTCCATCTCTTCAATGTAGAAGGCTTGCCCGAACACAGTTGGTTTCCTCATTTTCCTCTTGATGTCAAAGTGGAGGATGTTCTCTTTACCCAAATGGAGATCAATCGTGCCTTCCTTCACATTAACAATAGCTCCTGCTGTAGCTAAGAATGGTCTTCCTAGAATCAATGGATCTTGAGCCTCCTCACCCATCTCAAGCACCACAAAATCTGTAGGTATCTCATACCTTCCAATCTTCACAGGGAGGTCCTCTAAGATGCCCACAGGATACTTCACTGAACGATCAGCTAACACCAGAGAGAGTCTACACTTCTTGAACTGGGTGAATCCAAGCTTCTTTGCAACAGACAAAGGCATCAAGCTGACACTAGCTCCCAAATCGCAGAGACTTTTCTCAAATACCATAGGTCCAAGAGCACAAGGTAGTGTGAAGCTTCCTGGATCCTCTAATTTCTCTGAAGCATCAAGCCTCTGGATGATGGCATTGCACTCATGGGTAAGAATCATCATGCCTTCCATCTCCTTCTTCTTTGCAGCTACAGCATCTTTCAAGAACTTGCTGTATTGAGGAATCAACATAAAAGCATCGATGATGGGCATTGCAACCTGAGCTTCACTCATTTGCTTCTCAAACAGAGCCTTGTATTTCTCTAGCAGCTGCCTCTTGAATCTACCAGGGAATGGTAGTTTGGGTTCATAGGGAGGAGGAACAAAAGAACTTTCACTTGCTGGAGTAACAACTTCACCATCTTTTACTGTCTTCTTCTCTTCCCCAACCTTTCCTTTACCTTTGGCTTCTACTATCTTTTCCAAGATCTCGTCATTGATCTTCTCATCAACAATCACCACTTCATCATCTATGTTGATGGCAACCCCCTCACCTAGTTTCTCAGCATCCTTGGTGAGGGTTTTAGGAGGTAACTGTTTACCACTCCTAAGGGTGATAGCTTTGGCCTCCTTGGGGTTTTGGTCAGACTTTCCAGGTAGAGATCCTTGCTGGCGATTCTGGTGAGTGTTCATGGAAGCAAACTGATTCTCTAAATTCCTGACTGTAGAAGCAAGGTGAGAGAATTTGTTGTTGAGCTCATTGTAGCTCCCATCAATCTTGGTATGAAGGTTCTTCAACTCATAACCAACATGCTTCTCACTTCTAGTCTGAGACTCCAAGATTTGTTTCAGTAAGGTATCAGTGCTGCTCTCTTGAGGAGCAGAGGAGCCAGACGAGGGGTTTTGCTGAGGCTGATAGCTGCCTTGCTGGTTGTTTCTAGGCGGATAACCACTCTGTTGGTTGTTGGGATAGGATTTCTGTTGGTAGTTGTTGTACTGAAAGTTGGGCTCCTTTTTGTACCAGCTACCATTGTTGTTGATGAAGCACAACTCTTCCTGACCTTCCAAACCCTCAACCTCATTGACAGCAAGTGGATCTTCCTGCCTGGAGTTACCAACAAACTTCAGCTGCTCTTGGGTGGCTTTTTCAGCAATGAGAAGGTCGATCTTGTCTTCCAAAGCTTTGATCTCTTTCCTCGTCTGCTTATCATCTGTTCTACTGCCTCTGTCGTGGTCTCCACTGTAGACTGCATCACTCTTTACCATGTTGTCAACCAGCTCTTCTGCATCCTCCTCAGTTCTCCCCAAGAAAAACCCATTGCTAGCTGTATCCAGTCTAGCTCTGTACTTAGGAAGAGCACCACGGTAGAATGTGCTCAGCAAGCTCTCCTTAGAAAAGCCATGGTGTGGGCATTGAGCTTGGTAGCCCTTGAATCTCTCCCAGGCTTCACTGAAGCCTTCCAAGTTCTTCTGTTGAAAGCTGGAAATCTCGTTTCTCAGCTTAGCAGTTCTTGAAGTAGAGAAGAACTTCTCCAAGAATGCTTTCTTGCAGTCATCCCAAGTGGTGATGGAGTCGCTGGGTAGAGACTTCTCCCACTGACGTGCTTTATCCCCCAAAGAGAAAGGGAATAGCTTGAGCTTTAAGGCATCTTCGGACACACCATTGGTTTTTGACAACCCACAGTAGCTGTCGAACCTGTCCAAGTGATCAAATGGATCCTCTAGAGCCAAGCCATGATACTTGTTGTTCTCGATCACATTGAGGAGTCCTGATTTGATCTCAAAGTTGTTGGCTGCTACAGCTGGTGCTCGGATTCCCAATCTATGACCATGAATGTTGGGGCGGTCATAAGTGCCAATAGGTCGCGCTGCTCGCTGTTGGTTTTGAGGTATGTCTCCCATATCAGTATCCAATCTCTGCAAGTGAGCCTGTTGCTCTTCTTCTCTTCTCTTTCTAGCACACTCTCTCTCTAAAGCTCTGATATCTGCAGCTCTTGGAACTAGGTTTGATGGACCCCTGCTCCTCAAGTGCATACACCTGTAGATTAAAGGGAGGTGAAGAAGAATCAGTAACAAAAGAAAATAAAAATGACTTAGTCTCAAGCAAGTGACTAAATCTCAATGTTTAAATCTACTCAGAATTTGGCAACGGCGCCAATTTGATGTTAGGAGTTTTCAAGGCTCCTAAGACAAATGTTGTAGTATAAAAGATTGTCGAACCAGTTCTGAGGGATATCAAAGCACTGAGAATGCAAGTACTCACTTAATCTAAGTGCAACCAATGATTTAGATGGGTTTTAAACTACTACTAAACTAGAATGCAATAACAGAATGATACTTTCTTAACTAAGGGAAAAGAGAACTCATGGGCATAGGGATTAGACCTTGGGTGATCAAGTATCGAATTAAGGATGGCAAATGATCAATCAAACTATCAACCTTAAGCCTAGACACAATTCTAAGCAAGCTCTATGTCTAGATGAATGCTCATTTGCTAACATATCTCAAACATCAAATGTCTTTGGTTGAATAATATGAAAGCAATCATTAATAACAAGTCTATTAGCTATCTTAGCATCTTTAACAACAAATGTCTTTGGCAAAGTATACTAAAAGCCTAGGAGAGTTGTCTCGGGCATTTCATCGAACACCTTTCGGGTGAGAAATGCCTAAGGATCAACTTTTGAGTGGCCAACTCAGAAGATGCATTATGATTACTCTACTAGCAAGGAAATATGAATGATCTACACTAAAACATCCTAGCTCTAACCTAATCACCCTTAATCTCCCTAACCCATGAATTCAAAAGATGATTACTCACTAATCTCCATGATTCCTCTTAAACCCATATTGGATTTTAGATTAACCATGTAGAGAAATAGATAAGAAATCAACAAGAACACAAGATGAAAGCAATGAAATCTGAATCAAAAGAGGTTTTTTACTAGTTCTTCCCTAGAAAAGAGATTATTCTTGCCTCCCTTCGCTTACAAAGTACTTAACTTAGGTTTAGAAAGTGTAAAACATCAAAACAAATGACCAAAAGGTCCCTGAAAAATCATAAGTTTCGTCCAAGCAAAACACGCGGAGGGACTTCGTGGTGTAGCTCCGAGACGTAGCTCTGGGTTGGGAGCTACCTTATGGTGTCGCTCTGGAAGGTCCCTCCAGGCCTATGTTTTGGCCTCCAAAGTGATGAAAAGGCGAGTGACGTAGGGGTGTAGCTCTGGAAGGTCGCTCTGGGTTGGGAGCTACCTTATGGTGTCGCTCTGGAAGGTCCCTCCGCGATGCTCGACCAGGATGGATATGCCTCTAGTAAATTGATCATAACTCCTTCATTACATCTCCAAATGACTTGAAACCACTTCCATTAGAAAGCTAACTCGATTTTCTGTGTCTCCACAAAATCTTAGCAACAGAAGATTTCTCTAAGGCCTCCATCCATGCTCATCTTTCACCCCATTTTGGATCATAATGCTCCCAAACATCTCAAATCACTCCATGGCACACTCCAGCACCTAATAAGGACAATGAATGCAAAATGCAACCTAGACATGGCTAAATCCTAATCTATATGATGAAAATGCTCATGGATGAATGGATAAAACAATGTAAATATGCAAGATATCACAGCTATGTACGACGAACCCATACCTGAAACCAAATAAGAATAATGTACTTTTCTAAATATCTCATTTATTTTCTGAAGCTTTTTTAAGACAAACTTTTCACGAATTTATTATTAGCTCTTAACAATACTCACAACACACTGAAAACTGTTTTTTTTTTAATTATAAAATCTACTATACTAAAATTTAAAAAGTTGCAATCAAGCACGGACCATGGCCAAACAGCCCTAAGAACACCATTCTCAACAACAAATCCCCATGCAGAAACAGTAGCTTCTCCAGCTAAAAACCTTGAATGTTGAAAGTACCCTTCTTCCCAACGTATAACATCTGAGCACCATGATCCATTTGGAATCATTATTGTCCATAGTAGAAGTTTGAAGCATTTCTCCACTGTTCTTGTAGAACAATTTTCCGTCTTCCACAACACCCTCTTAAGCTTTCCTTTACATATACACACAGCATAAACATGACAACAAAAAGAAAATAAGTTTCTAAGTTATCGACATTATTACTTCTTACTCCTTGCCAATTTATCAAACCTGTAACACTTCGAGCAAACGTACATCTAAGTTTATTTTTCAAGATTCAGCTCAAACCTTTTTACATAAATGGGAAAAAGGAGTCAGTGAGAAGTAATTACCAGTAGAAGTACGGGTCTCTACTCTGACAGTGGAGCAACTTGTAGTAAGAATGCAGGTTGTGTCCATACCAATGTCTAGGGTCAATATGTTGCAACAAAGTGCATAATCCAAGATCAGATTAGGCTCAATCCAAAAAGTCGAATTAAAAGGAAACTGAAGCTGAGATTAGTCTCTCTATAACTTACTGCCTCAAGTGGGTGTTGTAAAGCAAGATGTTGTGCCTTTCCATCCTTGACAAACCTTTACCAACCCTAATGCTCTTGTACAAGCTCTAGACCACCTGGAATTTGCGGTTGCATGTTTCTCAATATCAAAGAATGATATAGATCTTATCTTCACACACAAACAGGCATGTGAATAGACAATAAACAGAGAAAGAAGCACAATTTCACACACAATTTCTAATTAGTAGATTTAGGCAAAGATCAAAGACTGAAAAAAATAAAAGGATAAGAACTTCTCGGATCTGGAAGACAGAGCAATGCACTGAGAAATGAATAATTGGTCATGGTCAAGATGAATAAGTACCTTGAATATACCACCAGAAATGTATTTACAACACTTGCAACTTCATTTTCCTTTTTATTGATCAAGCTATGAAGAGAGAGAGAGAGAGAGGGTGATGAAAGAAAGAAAGAGACTTGATTTGTAAACAAACATCTGGCTTTGGAAAAGCCCAGACTGCACCGGTTAAATTGTATGATCAAGGGCCAAGAGGCAAACAACATCTTAGTGACTGACATCTAAAAGTTTTGGCACCAAGAAAACACCTTATGTACTCTCTGAACTTTTTGGTTGTTGATCATCATCCACCTGACTGATACAATAGAACGTTTAAACTGTCAATTCACTAAACAATGTACATACAAAAATAAAAGCTTACTGACAACATTTACAGCCGCTACACAATTGTTCTATATACCAATTTTTCCTTGATATGCATTATCTCAGTTTGTAAAGTGTAAACACGTTCTAGGACATCCGGATTGCTCACAAATCGAAACCTAAAGATAACAAAGAAGAAAAGAGTCTCAATTTTAATCAGTGTGTTAAAAAAGTATCATTTAAAAACAATCTTATATTGATATAAAATCTTATATCGGGCTTGAGAACAATTGCGCAGCCACCTTTAGCAACTTAATCTTGTGATGTCTTCAAGTGAGCAAGAAAAGGATCAAGCAATCTTGTAGACACCTAGTGACAAACGTTAGCCACTTTACAGTCTCTAACACAACGCTTAACTAAACATTATGGGATCATTAACCATTTTAAGGCTTTTATTCTTATCAAGGAACCCTAAAAATGCAATCTTTCAACTTTTACATTACAATATTCTCAGAAACGTTACAGTTTCAAACACAAAGTTGAGCATCCTATGTTCTTAACTAAACAATTTTGATCAATTACAATTAAACAGAAAGAAGTTATATTACCAGGTTCGACCAAATAAAACAGAAAGAACTTTTCAGATATCAGATCATCGGAAAAATAACCCACAAAGCAAAATAAGAAAGAAACAAAGATTGCAGAAATAGACGGTTCAGATATAAGGAGAGGAGGAGTAACAGAATGGATATACATACCATGATTCGAGCCGCTAGTGAGTAGAAGCAGCGACAGGCTCATACCTAGTGCTGGGTTTGCGGGTCAACCCGCCCCGACCCGCCCCGCCCCGCTGCGGGTTGAATCATTTTTTTGATTCAAAAAATTGACCCGCATAACTCACAAACAAAAAAATTTCTACCCGCACCCGCCCCGCAAAAACCCGCGGGTAACCCGCTTAACCCGCGGGTAATATTAATTATATTAAAAATAATTATTTTAATTAAAAATAATTATTATATAGTTAAAAAATATTATTTTAAAAAAATTATATTAAAATAATATATTAATAATTAAAATTATATAAATATTTACGAGATTTAATATATTTTTTATAAAAAAAAACATTTTTTTAAAAAAAAAATCTTTTTTTCTTAAATTTGCGGGTTAACGAGTACCCGCGACTCAAATTCGACTGACCCGCACCCGCCCCGCTTAAAATAATCTTGACCCGCACCCGCACCCGCCATTGCAAATTTTCAAATTCTTCGACCCGCACCCGCCCCGCAGCGGGTCAAATGGGGCGGGGCCCGCGGGCATTAATTAAAATTCCCAGCTCTACTCATACCTGCTTGACTTCAGAGACTGTTGTTTAACTGAAATGGATTCACTGGTTCACAGCTCCGTACCAAGCTTGGAGATACATCACTGAAGAATTAAGTGATGGCTATGGTGAATTAGCTGAAACAATAGTAAGGCGTTTAGAATCTGAGGGAATCAAATAATCTCATCAGAGTTACGGGTCCATACCTTCTTGTCCATGAGAGTAGTTCTAACCCAATAAGTATGCCTCTTTCGCCGTGCTGTATTTGTCGTGTATGATGCGTGGAGAATAGAATCAGAGGATGTGTTTCTATATTTTGATAAACAAAAGTGAGTTAGAACGATAGCTCTTTCGATTGAAGGAGTGAAGACGGATTTTAATGAGAAAAAATGGTCGTAACCCGAGGTTACTTTAGAGAAACAGAAGGTTGAGAAACGTCTCCGATGCAAACGATGAAGATGAAGTGGTGGATTCAGTTCAGATTCCTGGCTGGGCTTGCCATTTTGTTTTAAAAACCCCATCCACAAGTTATAACAAAAGCCCAGTCCAAGAAAAAGCCATAAATAAAATGCAGATCGATTGGTGTTTGGGAGTGCCACGTGGCAGAAGAAGCCCCATGCTTCCTGATGATGTGGAAGGCTGTGTGTAGAGCATAACTCTACTTTATATATATAAGATAAGACAAGGATAGGGCGGGTAAGCGAATAAAAAACAATATAAACATAACTTAAATTTTGATAAAATTATAATAAATTACTTACAAATTTTTAGTTTGTTTTAAACCAAATATATCACTGTATTTCAGTTATTTCTGTCAGAAACTCTTATTACTTATTTTATTAATATTTTATTAATATTTTTAGAATTTATTATCTTAAAAACTAAAATATTTAAAAAAGGCATATACCTTCTAACTGTTTTGAGTAATTGTTTAGATAATTTTTGATCAATTACATTTTTCATAATCTTTTTATTTCCAAAAACAAATCGAGATTGATTTATTTGTGTCAAATTAAGTTAGAAGCTGCATACATGAGATTAATCAGATCAAAAACCTCTCTCTAAAGTCATTTGCTCTCCCTTCTCTCTAAGCTTTCTCGTTTTCCGATCTGTTTGCGTGTTACCGGCCGACGGTGTGTGCTTCCTCAGCCACCGTCGGTCCGGTCTTGTCTTCCATTCTCTTTGCTTGCATGTTTTCTTAAGGTTTTAAGTCTCCAATAGTTGGATCTAGATCTTGAATTCCAGATTCTTTTGAGGTTCGAGGCATGTCGGTGATGGATCAGTCGGTGGCGTGCTTATATCATGATGTTGTTCCTCTGTTATGGCGTTTCCTCTTCTCTTCGGGTTTCTTCAGATGGTCTTTTGGCCTTGTTTCGACTTCTGCGTTTCAAGGATCCGTTAGATCCTCTCGTTGTTCTCCCTTCTCCCCGATCTGGCTGTGCTTTTCATGTTTCACTTATTGTAGAGGTTCTACCATAGATTGAAGGTTGCATCTCCCCGATCTCGCTTGAAACGGTATGATTATGGTTTAATCTTTGTATCTTGTTGCCTCTACGCAAGGGATCTCAAATGTGATTATCTTGGACGGATTTGGCTCTTTACATCCGGTCGTGGAAGTTGATTGTTAAAAGCTGTGCTCATCATCTTCTTGGGTTATGTACTGCTTCATCCTCGGTGGCTTGTGAAGTAATCTTCAAAGCAATATAATGAGGTGCGGTTCTACCCAAATTAAGTTCGACTGTGGATGTGTTCTATCTTATCCGTCTTCCTTTGGTCCTTCCTCTTGCATGGGTGTTTTTGCTCATTTGATCTAGATTCATGTATTGTGTGTACTTGATCTTTTGGTTTAGTTTATATCTCTCTTGTCTCCGGAGATTCAGTTCGCATCTGCCGGCCTATAACTCCAAAGGAATGTTATTCCTGTTGGCTTAGTTTCTAGAAGTTTTTATAACTTGCTAGCATATGATCACAACTTGTAAATCTTTTCTAAGTTTATAATCAATGAAATCCTTCGGTGTTAAAAAAAAAAGTTAGAAGCTTCATAATTGTATTTGGATAGTCTCTTTCCTATATGTGTTACTTTGAGAAGACATATTTAGCTGTAGCCTTTATTTTTGGAAATTGATATAACAAAAAAAGAAACTATTTTGTGAACAATAGCTTTGAAAATCTGATAGCTAAGTAAATAATAGAAATCACTTAATCTCAAAAACACAATCACCGCACACATTGTGGCAACCGAGAGTTTGTATTGGAATTGGATCAGAGAAGCCTTAACTGGGACTCTTTAGAGAAAAGTGAAACATAAGAAAGCAATTCCTTAGGGCTTACAGAGCCACATGAAGTATCATTCTCCCATAGCAGAAGAACAAATATGTTTCTGTCTAGACCAATGGTGAATTATATGAATCATACAAAGGAGAGTGCACATGGCATAAAATTGTGACTACTCGGTGTATATCTGCCAGTAATTGTTAATATCTAAATTTACCAACTCTCATAAGATAAATATGGCTAGCAGATGTAAAAAACTGCAATGATAGAACACATAGTTCCCACCATTAATCACTAAATCATACAGAAAAAAAGAAGAAGAAAATAACAGAATGAAAATGTAATATAGCTCATGACATACTGAGAAGTTTCTGGATATTATAAGTATTGTCGATGTCACCAAAATAAATGCAAGAGACTTAAAGAGAAAGCATCTTCCCAGAACACATGACTCAAACATCATTCCAACAGCTGAGGTATAAACATCTTCTATCTAACAGGTTAACTATATAGTTCATCAAACTCTCTTCTTTCTTGTCCTTCTTCTTCTTGTTAGCTTTTTCTTTGTTCGTTTTCACTGAATCCAACATTGATCTCATAGTCACTACCACAAGCCAGAGCTTCTCCAGTCCTACTTCGTTGAGTGGATCCCAAACAACGTCAAGTCTAGCGTGTGACATTCCACCAACAGGAATCAAAATGGCTTCTATATATTCCGTCTAGACAAATGAACAAATAAGAGTATCATTACCTGGAATCTGAGTGTTTGTGTTGGCATGGCCAAGCATCTCGATGTGATTAGATTAAACTCCTATCAGAATAGACGGTTCGGGGACATCATCGAAAGAGGTTTGGTTACTGAAACGGATCAACATAGAGGTGTCCAACAGACCGTAATTCTGATTACATCGGGTCAGATCAAAACCGGTTAGGGAATAAATTGAACCCGCCTTCAGATTAGGCCTGTGAGCAGCAAGCCGGTTGACATTCACGGTGACCGGCATCATGGTGGCCTGAAACATTTGATTTAGATAAAACAATCAACAAACAAATTAATATTCTGGAAAATTTGGTTAAACGATACAATGAACAAACAAATAAATGATCTAGAGAACTCGGTAAAATGATTCAACACAAAGGAAATGTTCAATAACATAATCAAGAAAAAAACAAAATTATAGAAAAATCAACAAACTGTTATAAATAGTCTTACTTGAAATATATCAGACAAAGATCTAAACAGGAAAATTGTTATTAGGGATTCTAAGAATCAGATTTTTTTAAAAAAATATGAACTGAATCAGAGTTTTAAAAGTAACCTGAGAATCCTGTAGAACTATATCCACTCCCATGACTTCGCCACCGCGACGACGGACGTTCCTAGCTTCCCAGAAACGGAGCAACCGGACTTGAGAACGGTGGAGGAGCCTTGTCTGATCTTCTTATCACAAAGAAAGATCAGTGCGTTACCCAATTTCTGGATATAAGTTTATTGGCTTGTTCAGAGGTAATCGAAAGATGGTTGTCACATCAGAAAAGCTTACCTTTTTATAATCGAAGTTCCACCGCCTTGCATGAAGATGCTCGCATTCAAGGTAGATCGTGAGTGATAATTTAAGAAGGACTTTAAGATGGGGTATATGTAACTGTTAGAGATTGTTAGTAAGAAGCTGAAACAATCTCTCAGACCTCTGGTTATGTCGTGATATCGAAGGGAGGAGATGACATCAAGTGGAAACCCTAATACACAAAACGACGTTTGCAGCAGCGTTTAAATTATAGAAACTATTTGCTGGGCTGGTTGAATCAACCAAATTTAAGGCCCATATCAAAAATAACCTACGTAACTCAAAGTTAAATGATACGGTGAGTTTCATTCTCTTGGACACGTGTCGACTCCAGATTCAACGACTTTCTGAGCTGGAATCTGATGTGGCAGCTTCAGGAGTGAGTAAAACAGTACTTTATATATAAAGACTAGGGTCGGCCCGCCCTATGGGCGGGATGATAATTTGAAAATAATGTAAATAGTTACAGTAAATATTTGATATAAATCGTTATATCTTAAAATATACATATTAGTTAAATTTTGTACATGTTATTATATTTGAAAACTAAATATACCATATTGTCTTGATAAGTAGTTTTTATTTATTTATTTTTTCATGGTACCATCACATCATTTTTGGTAATTTTCTGGAGTTGGATGAATTTATAGAATCTCGTGAGGAAAGAAACGAACTTGCAATTATAGATTAAGTAAATATATGAGTAAAATTTATTATTAGATCGGTTAATTGTTAGTCAGATAAACCGGAAATAATAATAATGTATTATATCTCAAACATGCTCGGCAGATTAAATTTGAAATAAACCAATCAACGATGCACTGATAGTGACAAACAGTCAAATGCTTTGTCGGGTTTAAACTTAAAATTTATATATATTATATATTTTTGCTTATATTTTACTCTTAAGTAGGTAATTATGCCGTCGTTGGGGAAGTTATTATCATATAATAACTTATGTGGTGCATCTAATATTTAGTAATATCTTGTAAGTTTTGATTGAGATGTAAGAATAAATTGTAGGAAAAATCTTAGGGGTTTTTATCTTGTTTTTTTTAGTATATGTTGTTTTGACTTGAAAAATAATTACAAACTAATAAGCTGTTAAATTCTCACTAAAATTTAGTGAATGATGTTTAGATATTTATAACAAAATACAAATGATTACAAAAATGTACGGAAAATAGTTTACAGCTAAATATATACCATATTAAACTAAATAATTATTCAAAATTTTATTTAATAGCTTCACTGTATATTTAATATCAATTGTTAACTACTACAACAACCACCTTCTTAATTTTTTTTTATCAATATATATATTGCTTCCATCAGAATATATGAATTACTATTTCTACTTAACAATATTATGGATGTACAATGTATTTTTTTTTTAACATTACTTTTAATTTTTTCATTTATAAGTATGTTTGGTTAGTTAATGTTTTATGGATTATATTTTATAAGTTATGTCACGCACCAGTTGTGTTGATTCATTTGAAATACATTTATTTTACTTGCTGTGTAAATAAAGTAGTACGATATAATCCATAGATATACTGAATCATTTGAACACATTAAATACAATTTGTGCGTCTTTGTTTTGAAAAATAAAATTAAGTATATTTATGTAAATATAGTAGCATTTTCTTGTTTAACGGTCTCAGCATTTTTGAAAATAAAATATTTATCACAGATATGTAAATATATTAATTCTATCCAACTTGTGGATCTTTGTTTTAAAAATGAAATGAAATGTATCTATGTAAATATTTTGTAAAACAAAATATGCATTTATCTGACATAGAGAATAATTATGATCTAATTGTTTTTATCATCCTTATTTAATTTTGATGAAAATAATTGTTAAATTCACAATTGATTTATACTTTATTAAATATTCTACTTTTTTTCTTTTGCTCGTTTTTACATAAGTTAAGAAAAATGGTGGATGAGTAACTAAAAGCAGACATTGATAGACTATCACTACAACTTTGTGCTCTTGTTTCATCCAGTGAATGATTGTTAGAAGTAGTCACATAAGCATGGCTTGAGCAATCGTCTCCCTTTTCTACTCGAGCTACCTATTTCTCGTTCCGCTTAAAACTTGCTGGTTACCTTGTAGCTTCATCACTGTACATTACAATTGTCACCTATTCTTTTATCCTAGGATCGGTCCGCGCTACTCGCGGATTACATATTTCAGTTTGTTATATATACTATTTATATATATTTGTTTATTAATTTTTTATTGTTATTTAATGTTTATGATATATTACAGTTGTAATAGTTAAAGCTAATATAAATACTCATTATTTAAAGTAAAAATAAAATTATAAATCTTATTCATTTAACAAATTTCATAAAAATTAAATTAAACAACTTTTCAAAATGTTGTATGAGTTAAATACACTAAGACTTCTATTAAAAACTACTATTTTACTAAATAATTTTTTAAACTATAAACATAAAAAAATATATTGCAATCTAACAACAGTTTTTATTTAATATTTTTATACTTTTAAAAATATGATTATAAATTACGTGTAAATCGTTGTATCATTTCTTTGTTTTTACATCTTTACGGTTGAAATTGTTTGATATTATCATATGGAGCTCCAAATGTGATTGGAAAAACTAAATTTAATAATAGGATAGTTGAGATGCTTTATAAGATTTTTCATTTTAACGGTGTAAGTATTTTTATATGTTTATTTTATTTTACTTTTATTATTTTTTGTCAAATTACATTATATTAGTTTTTTCATATTATGTAATATATTTTTCATATTAGTATTTTTTATTGAGGACTTTCGAATTCATGATATAATTTTTTAAAAAAAAATTACACATTTTGTTTTTATTTTTTACTGTTTAGATATTGATTTTTCAGTTACAAAAAGATCAACGTTTTTTTAAAAAAAATATATTTATTTCAAAAAAATAGATTTTTACAATTTCAATACATTGTTTATTGGTAAATTGTAAATTAAAAAAAAAAGAAATTGTCATTTTCGAAATTACAAATTAATGCATCAATATTGATTTTTTTGAGATACAGAGAAAATATCTTTTTCGAATATTTTTTAGAAAAAACTTATTTGATATGAAAAAATATTCTTTGGTACGATTCACCCCCTTGGGTTACGTTATAGTGAAAATAGCTTTTGGTGTGAAAATGTTTCACGCAAGAAATAAATAATAGAACATTTGAAAACTTTGAGGAAGAGAAATGGTCACGATTTATTAATGGCTCCACCGATTTCTTTCTCAGACTATAAAACAAATATTTTTACCTGCTATAACAGTATAACTTGCCCACATATCTTTCCAATTTCACAATATCTAACACATTTTTAATCTGCTAAAAGTTCTCTAGCTAAAGGATAATTTGTTACATATATGAAGAGTTTTAGCATCTGAGATTACTGGTTACAACTAAAAAGAGTTTCCAAGTAGAAAATCATCAGCATATACTACTTCTAGGCTTCTCTCTCTCTCTTCTCCTGCAACACATTCTTCTTCCTCCTCTGTCACCTTATAAACCATCTATTATATCAAATTTTCAATACTACAAGGAAAAATATGTTCTTTATTGTGTGTTGTGTGATATAAGGAGATTGTGTTTACCATTTTGCAGATGTTTCGTCCTCTCAGTGTCTTTGAAGCTTCATCAGTGTAAGCTATAGCTGCTTTTGCTTCGGCTTCTGCTGCATCTACTTCCTTTGCAGTGGTGTTGATGCTTCAATTTTCTTCGTCACCAATGGTGATATAGACAGGAACATATTTACCATTATTGGACATGGCTATATACCTGCAACCAGTTTAGGATTAACATTAGTAACGATTGTCTGTGCTCACTGACAAAGAACAGATTTCAGAAACGGCGTTCACTGACATGTAATGCACCGCTGTTGATGTATCCAGACCTCTGATTAAGTAAATATATGAGTAAAATTTATTATTGATCGCTTAATTGTTAGTCAGATAAGATTAAGTAAAATATATGAGTAAAATTTATTATTGATCGGAAATAATAATAATGTATTATATCTCAAACATGCTCGGCAGATTAAATTTGAAATAAACCAATCAACGATGCACTGATAGTGACAAACAGTCAAATGCTTTGTCGGGTTTAAACTTAAAATTTATATATATTATATATTTTTGCTTATATTTTACTCTTAAGTAGGTAATTATGCCGTCGTTGGGGAAGTTATTATCAATAATAACTTATGTGGTGCATCTAATATTTAGTAATATCTTGTAAGTTTTGATGAGATGTAAGAATAAATTGTAGGAAAAATCTTAGGGGTTTTTATCTTGTTTTTTTTAGTATATGTTGTTTTGACTTGAAAAATAATTACAAACTAATAAGCTGTTAAATTCTCACTAAAATTTAGTGAATGATGTTTAGATATTTATAAAACAAAATACAAATGATTACAAATGTACGGAAAATAGTTTACAGCTAAATATATACCATATTAAACTAAATAATTATTCAAAATTTTATTTAATAGCTTCACTGTATATTTAATTAATTGTTACTACTACAACAACCACCTTCTTAATTTTTTTTATCAATATATATATTGCTTCCATCAGAATATATGAATTACTATTTCTACTTAACAATATTATGGATGTACAATGTATTTTTTTTTAACATTACTTTTAATTTTTCATTTATAAGTATGTTTGGTTAGTTAATGTTTTATGGATTATATTTTATAAGTTATGTCACGCACCAGTTGTGTTGATTCATTTGAAATACATTTATTTTACTTGCTGTGTAAATAAAGTAGTACGATATAATCCATAGATATACTGAATCATTTGAACACATTAAATACAATTTGTGCGTCTTTGTTTTGAAAAATAAAATTAAGTATATTTATGTAAATATAGTAGCATTTTCTTGTTAACGGTCTCAGCATTTTTGAAAATAAAATATTTATCACAGATATGTAAATATATTAATTCTATCCAACTTGTGGATCTTTGTTTTAAAAATGAAATGAAAGTATCTATGTAAATATTTGTAAAAAAAATATGCATTTATCTGACATAGAGAATAATTATGATCTAATTGTTTTTATCATCCTTATTTAATTTTGATGAAAATAATTGTTAAATTCACAATTGATTTATACTTTATTAAATATTCTACTTTTTTTCTTTTGCTCGTTTTTACATAAGTTAAGAAAAATGGTGGATGAGTAACTAAAAGCAGACATTGATAGACTATCACTACAACTTTGTGCTCTTGTTTCATCCAGTGAATGATTGTTAGAAGTAGTCACATAAGCATGGCTTGAGCAATCGTCTCCCTTTTCTACTCGAGCTACCTATTTCTCGTTCCGCTTAAAACTTGCTGGTTACCTTGTAGCTTCATCACTGTACATTACAATTGTCACCTATTCTTTTATCCTAGGATCGGTCCGCGCTACTCGCGGATTACATATTTCAGTTTGTTATATATACTATTTATATATATTTGTTTATTAATTTTTTATTGTTATTTAATGTTTATGATATATTACAGTTGTAATAGTTAAAGCTAATATAAATACTCATTATTTAAAGTAAAATAAAATATAAATCTTATTCATTTAACAAATTTCATAAAAATTAAATAAAACAACTTTTAAAATGTTGTATGAGTTAAATACACTAAGACTTCTATTAAAAACTACTATTTTACTAAATAATTTTTTAAACTATAAACATAAAAAAATATATTGCAATCTAACAACAGTTTTTATTTAATATTTTTATACTTTTAAAAATATGATTATAAATTACGTGTAAATCGTTGTATCATTTCTTTGTTTTTACATCTTTACGGTTGAAATTGTTTGATATTATCATATGGAGCTCCAAATGTGATTGGAAAAACTAAATTTAATAATAGGATAGTTGAGATGCTTTATAAGATTTTTCATTTTAACGGTGTGTATTTTAAGTTTATATGTTATTTTATTTTACTTTTATTATTTTTGTCAAATTACATTATATTAGTTTTTTCATATTATGTAATATATTTTTCATATTAGTATTTTTTATTGAGGACTTTCGAATTCATGATATAATTTTTTAAAAAAAAATTACACATTTTGTTTTTATTTTTTACTGTTTAGATATTGATTTTTCAGTTACAAAAAGATCAACGTTTTTTTAAAAAAATATATTTATTTCAAAAAAAAAAATAGATTTTTACAATTTCAATACATTGTTTATTGGTAAATTGTAAATTAAAAAAAAAAGAAATTGTCATTTTCGAAATTACAAATTAATGCATCAATATTGATTTTTTTGAGATACAGAGAAAATATCTTTTTCGAATATTTTTTAGAAAAAACTTATTTGATATGAAAAAATATCTTTGGTACGATTCACCCCCTTGGGTTACGTTATAGTGAAAATAGCTTTGTGTGTGAAATGTTTCACGCAAGAAATAAATAATAGAACATTTGAAAACTTTGAGGAAGAGAAATGGTCACGATTTTAATGGCTCCACCGATTCTTTCTCAGACTATAAAACAAATATTTTTACCTGCTATAACAGTATAACTTGCCCACATATCTTTCCAATTTCACAATATCTAACACATTTTTAATCTGCTAAAAGTTCTCTAGCTAAAGGATAATTTGTTACATATATGAAGAGTTTTAGCATCTGAGATTACTGGTTACAACTAAAAAGAGTTTCCAAGTAGAAAATCATCAGCATATACTACTTCTAGGCTTCTCTCTCTCTCTTCTCCTGCAACACATTCTTCTTCCTCCTCTGTCACCTTATAAACCATCTATTATATCAAATTTTCAATACTACAAGGAAAAATATGTTCTTTATTGTGTGTTGTGTGATATAAGGAGATTGTGTTTACCATTTTGCAGATGTTTCGTCCTCTCAGTGTCTTTGAAGCTTCATCAGTGTAAGCTATAGCTGCTTTTGCTTCGGCTTCTGCTGCATCTACTTCCTTTGCAGTGGTGTTGATGCTTCAATTTTTCTTCGTCACCAATGGTGATATAGACAGGAACATATTTACCAATTATTGGACATGGCTATATACCTGCAACCAGTTTAGGATTAACATTAGTAACGATTGTCTGTGCTTCACTTTGACAAAGAACAGATTTCAGAAACGGCGTTCCACTGACATGTATATGCACCTGCTGTTGATGTATCCAGACCGTTCTCACTCTTCTGTTCAGTGCATCACCGAGAGATAGAGCTTCTCTGAATTACTTTTCAACATAACCAGCAAGCTCTCTTGTCGGAGCCAAAACCAAACAAATAGGGTTCTTCCCACGCTTTTCAACTACAGCTTACACAGGGACGTGTATGTGATAAGACATTACTATTGGTATAGATAGCATTTTTGCTATTGCCAAAGCACCAAAAACCTGAAAAAAAAATTAAAATAATGGTGAATTCTCAACTTCACTGCATAGCTAATGTTATTTCTGAGAGGCTCTTTTTTTATTGTTACCACAATCCCAGGAGAAGAAGCGTGAATGATGTCAGGCTTAAAGCGAGCAATTTCGGAGATAATTCTAGGACTAAGCGCAAGCAAGAGGGGTACCTTTTGGTACCAAGGGCAAGGGAAGCTGCAGAAGAATAAGAGATGAAAGAAGAATTAGCTATAATATTACCAAATGGAGTGTAACATCTATCCATTAAGTTAGTTATGTAGCTTAAGTGTTGATAGTTACCTTCTGGATCCAATGACTTTGGCTCCTTAAAACTCTTCGGGAACACCTTCTGATTCTATTTCTTCAATCCCGTCTCCCATTTCAGGAAAATACCTAATAAAATTCTGGAATCTGTTTTTGTAGCCTGAGACATAGCAAGTACAATCATAGGATTAACAAACCCGTGTTTAGTGTACACCTTTTTGATTCTGTCAATGACAAATGACAGGAATCCCAAAATCAAAACTATCTTACACAAACTAAAGCTTTTTTAAAAAAGTTTGATCATTATGAGTTTTAAAGCCGGAATTACCTCTGCATCGCTGAGGAGTATATCCCATAAGCTTGCTACCAAGCTTCATGTTTCCAGCTTCTCAGAACCTAAGCAGGTTAACCTCGACAGTGGAGTAATAGTTGAAGAATCTGAGAAAGGAAGTAACCTTGACAGTGGAGTAATAGTTGAAGAATCTGAGAAAGGAAGTAAAGGGGATGCACTAAATTTGTTTATGAGTCTGTTGAAGATGACGATTCGATCCAGACAGACGCTTAACGTTTTGAGATTATTTTTGCCAAGAAGATGAAGAGATCAAAGAACTTAGGGTTAGAGAATTTTGTGCGGCTACGGAGAGTCTATGAGAGGAGACCATTTTAAGTAGATCAGAATTGGGTTTAGATAAACTTTTGTACAGGCCCGTAGCGACCCATAAACAAATTGATAACCGATTTAATGAAACGATGCGTTTCAAAGTTGAGACACGTGTCAAGTTCATGTTGCACGAATTAGTGACGTGTCGTCCTAGGGCCGGCCCGCCTTACGGGCGGGAAATTATAATAAATACTATTTTATATAAACTTATATTAATGTTGTGATTTAAAAAAAAACATAATAGATAAAACGCTATTATAAACAAATAAATAATGCATAGAATTTTGAATAATCATTTTTGGTTTGAATTAAAGTGACAGTAAACTTTTTTATTCTTTATTTTTCAGAGAAACATAATTAGAAAAAAAAATAAAAAATGTAATAATATATATCTTGTTATTATTTTATTTCACTTTGACATAATAAAAGAAAATTAAAGTTTAAATAAAATATTACTATATTTAATTCATGAAGTTTCAAGTTTAAAAAAAAATACATTAATTCATTTTTCATGATAATAAATTAGTCTAGCTCCAAGCTCAATTGTTTAACATAATTTTAAAATACTATATAAATAGTATAATAATATCATAAATGATGTCTAAAATATATTTAATAGCTTTTTGAAAGAGAAGATATCTACATGTTTAAGTGATGCATTTCTAAATGGAACCGTAATATGATTAAACATGTGATAAATACATCAATTTATTTAATCTTAGAAATATTTTTAAACATCATTTGAACAAAACATAGCAAACCCAAAGGGATAGAACGAAAGAAAAAAAACTCGTTAAGCAACATTGATGCATTAGCATTATGCAAATAGGAAATACATATGCCATGCGTGCTTTCTCGGCCATCTTCAAAGATGCTCGAGTTGGAGGCTTCTTAGTGTCGAGATCACTTGGACCTGCTAATGTAGTCGGTGCTCCCTCAAGAGCACTACCACCAACGTCCACCTTAGCAGAGACTGAGTTCATTCCAGGCATATCATCTCCATCGTCATCATTGCCCGTCTGATCAAACCCAATGTATTAGAATTATTTCATACTACGGATATAAGCGGCATGAAAGATGCATTAAACATACATCGGCAACAAATTCAATGAGTGGCAGATGGTCATATTCGTAATAGTATACTATACAAAGCTAAGCAGACGAAAAAATAACCATCTGTAACAAAAAAAAAAGAGCTGCCTCGAGAATAAAATAAAACATAGAAGATAGGCCAAAGTGAATCAAAAATCAGAAAAATGAAACATCACATCGTTATATCACAATTACCACTTTTATGTGGAAGCATATTTACACTGCAGATGAAGACTTGTACATTAACTTTTCATGTAATTAATCATCTTATCTTCTATAAAACAATATATTCATCACTCACCAGCAAGAATTGAAACGCAAAACAGAACACTTAGACTTGAAAAAGATCAAAGCTAATACCTTGAGTTGCAGGAAGGCCAGGGAGATCATGCTCCATAGACTGAAAACGATGTAGAGAGCTAATAACTTTATGATGATTCAGGCCCTGCAGCACAAAATTTTCTCTCGCCATGAACTTAACACTTTATGCTTCCAAATAATCAAATCTAACTTTCTTTGAAGCTACCATTTTCTTAGTAAATAAATCTTCACCTTATACACATTGCTGTGAGTACCTTTCATAATCTATAATTTTAAAAATATTAAATCATTCATTATATCAAAAACAAAAGAATAATTAATCAAATTAACTAATTTAAAAGGTATCTAAAGCTAAGAAAACAAAGTGTTTAGGGTTCTACATACCAGAGGACACCAACAACATTAGTGTTGTTGCAGGTCACGCAAGTAAAGGCTGAGACAGTCGGTTGAAGCTTCGATCCACATGGAGCAACAGGTGTAACAACACCCTTTGTCCATCATCATGCTGGTGGAGCAAGACGGTTGACATTCACTTGACTGCAACACATGTGTAAAGAAAGCATAATAAACAAATGGGTTCAAGATTTATCGTTCAAAAGAGTTTGAATAAGGATCTTAACACAGAGTATTGGATATTTTATTAGTTTAAAAGCCAGAAATAGTTTAAAATTTAGCAGTTCATGAAGTTCAAGAACATAATACCTCAGCTTCGAGGAGGATCATGTCAACTCCCATAAACTCACGTTTCTGGAAGAATCTGAGCAGCGGCAAGGACGGTGGAAGAACAACGAAATAAATATTCAATGCTATTGGAATTCTGAAGATGATTCTCAATGGATGAGAACTTACATATTTATAGGTGGAGATCCACCGCTTGGAAGAGGATAGAAAGACATTGAATGTGTGATCGTGGTTGTAGTGGGCTGAAAGAGTAAAGAACTCCTTAATGATATTGAATCAATGATCTCGTAACGTCTGTGTTGAGAAGAATCAAATACAAAAAGATGCCAACAGACACAGACGCACTGACTACCACTCAAGATTCGTCTCTATGAGACTTCCATTACTCCATAGATGGTAGATCTAGCATATTTGCAGAGAACGATGAACCCTAATGGCGGTACAGCTTTAGCAGGGAAAACAGCTAACGGGCCAAGTTTGTATTAGTTTAGTCCACATAATCAAAATGTATGTATAATAAAATAAGCCCAACTCACCAGTATTACGTATTAATGAAACGCTGCGCATTTAGGAGAGGGACACGTGTTAACAGCACAAAACTTGAATTAGTGAGCTGGAATCCTAGGTGGACACCCTAGGAGAGATTCAAACTCTACTTTATATATAAAGACTAGTGATATTCCGGCGCTACGCGCCGGATTCATATGTTCTATTTTCTAATAAGTTCAAAATTGTTTGTTTAATCCATTTGAAAATGGTTAGTTATAATAATGTATTGCTATGTTTTGAAGTTTCTTAGGTCAAAGAAAAATATCATAAATGGTTTTTACTAATCAATTCAATAAAAATAATATATATAGCTGATTTTGCACTAAAGTAAATATAAGTGAATTTAAAACATAAAGTAAAATTGATGCTCTAAAAGGAAAACATGTAAATACATGTGTGTTGTTTTGTGATTATCGTGTTTGAATGAAGATAATAAATTCTTTGTAATCTGTTAGGAGCTTCTTTGTGGACGGTTAAATAATTTGTCAAAATATTTTGAATCCAGTAAGTGGATTTTTTAATCATGGTTTAGCATTTTTCGAAACTGAATTGACTATTTTCCCAGGATAGCTTATCCAGAATATATAACTTTAAAAAGGAAAATATGTGTAAATGTAATGGTTCTAATAATAAAAAATTTAATATTCTAAAAGTACCCGAGTTTATCGTAATATTTCTTTATAAGCCTTGAGACATTCTCAAATTACATGCCACTATTTTTAACAATCGCTTCAGCCTCAAACATGTAGAATTGTAAGTATAATAACAATTATAACGTATCCACTTGTTACATCAAAGAATGTAGGTAGAAGTGACTTTATTCAGTTTCATGTGTGATTTAATCCTATTCCTACGTAATTCTTATTTTCTTCTTGAATAAAAAATCGGCGGTGATCAAGATGAGAAACATGACAGGTAAATGTAATAATGCTGTAAGAACCATGATGTTTATAACTGTGACTGTCCTTGTCATTGGTCAAGTTAGTGTGTCGACTTTGGCTTTCGTATATCTACTTGCTGAGATGATTTTAAACAGTCAAATTTCATATGAGATTAGAACTGTGCTTCTCTTGTTTATCTGTAAGTCTTACTTATAAAACATATCTTTAATGTTTTTATATATGAGATATATATGCTCCGATCCATTGTTAGGCATTCCTTTGATAATCTGTTATATGGAAACATACCCTTCTCAGTCTCTAAACTCATGCAGCTGGACACTTTGTATTTGTTAGACTCATAAAATTTTGTGTTTCACATTCCAGTTTTGTCTTTTCGTACATTTTTCTTGATGTTCCAACTTGTGGACACATTATGAGCTTACAGAACAATCAGCTCACAGGCCCACTACCAGCAACCTTAACACAGATTCCAAACCTTAAAATACTGTGAGTTCTGATTAAAATATAAGTTTTTAGGTTCAAATCATGATGTTTGCAGTGCTCCTGCGGGGAACCATATAACCGGTGAGATAACCAAGGTTACTTTACAACAACAACAGATAATGAGCTGCATGAAAGGCAAATATTATTTAAAACTGTCAAGGCAATAGTTTTCGTAAAATAAGATGTAAAACCCTATACAATTTATTCAAACTTTAGAAAAGACAATACCAAGTAGCAGCAGAGTGGACTTCCATTTGGCAACTCTCAAAGGTGGGAAATTAAGCATTACAGGCCTTTTTCCGGCGCGCCCATCCTCATGGAGTGGTGGACCCTCTGTAGTTAATACACCATGAAAAAGTTCATTATGAATAATTACAGAGACAAGTAGACAATAACAATGAGATAGGTAACATGGAAAAGGCTCTCCTAGTTAGCGGTTAGAATAATGGTCGATAGTGTATTCAAAATTTATTACCTTACAACTCCAATGGCGTTCTCATCATTGCATGCTGCGCAGGTGAATGATAAGAATCCTCTTTTCAGTTTACGTTAACACTTCAGGACGTCTATTATCAGTTTCCTCAACCTTGCAGTGCAAAGGAATCCTTTCACTTCTCCTAGGATATCTGGACATAAACAAATGGGTCAATAATAGTTTGTTGCGGTTTTAGATATTCATAATAGCAGTGTTTCTTAGACAGCCCTACTTAAACAATCCTAACCGTGTTGGTATTAGCAAGTGCCATTAGATGGTCATAATTACCGAACCTGTAGATCTCTGTGGGGATAGGGGAACTGGCTTCCGTAATCTCAAAGTAAACGGGTTTGATCAGTGAATCTGTAACAACATGTGCGTCAGTGAAGAAAAAGTTTGGCTGCTCCGTGTTACATCGAACAAACTCAGATTATAAAGAGCTCCTTCGTCGAGCAGTTATTTGAAGGTGGTGAGCCGGTCAACGTTAATAGAAGCCTCAACGTCTACTATGAAGTAACTGAAGGAGAGAAAATATCCAGAAGTACAAAATCGATATGTAAAAGTATACAAAGTGATATCAGTAAGATTACCTTACCATCGACCAAAAGCATATCTACACCCATGAACTCTCCACTTTTGTTAACCTTGTGTGCTTTCCAGAAACGTATAAGCCTTGCGTCAACGGCTCAACCCACTGTCTACACCGTCCAGCCTTAAATTCAAAGAAATGAAGCTGCAAAGAAGCCATATTCATAGAGGCTTCGGAGTCGGTTGGTATTCACGGTCCCTAGGAAAAGCGTTGACTGTTTCACAATGCCAAATAATCAGACTGTAAACATTCAGTCATAATCAATGCATAAATCTCTTATCTTATCTTATACAATAAAGAGAAGATGGAGTTCATCGGAGTTACCTTCTCATCCAAGTCGGCAAGAAGCGTGGAAGAAGTCGAAGTTGTTATTGAACTCGGCAAGGAGAGTGTATGAAGTCGCCATCGGAATCGGTTGCTAGGAAAAAGTATGTTTCTGGATCTTATTTGAGTTGAATTGTGCATGCTAGGAAGGTCCAATATTTATAGCTGAGCTTCAGGCGGTTACAGTGGAAAATGAAAAGGTAGATCGAAGGCTTCAAGTGGAGGAGTGGATTAATCAAGGAAAAACTCAGAGTAAAGAACGGATTAACGGATTGGTGAGACGTTACGGAGATCAAAGGGAGCGTTAAATTTCTGTAGAATTTCTTCGGGGGAGGTCGCAGCCGCAAGAGGAAGAAGGAAGGAAGGAGAAACCTAATTCCATGTGGGCTGTTCAGTGGAGTGGGCTAAAAGATTGGGCTCAAAATGAAATTATAACAAAAGTCCATTTTGAATATGTGTGTCATTAGAAAAACCGCATTACTTGGAAATCAGAACTGCTCTTATGTTGCGACACGTGGCAACAAAAGCCCCATCCTCCTTAAGGACGTGGAAGAAGGAGGAGAGAGTATACCCTACTTTATTGTATAAGATATCGCTACGTAAAGTATTTGATGCTGTGTTTTGTTCTCTTTGGTTTTTTATTTTAGTTTCAATCCTACTATATAAAAGGGACTAAATCCCTTCTTTCTAAGCCATGCCACATGGATAAAATATTATGAACCAACCAAGATGCCATGTCATCCGGACTGGGCTTGCGTCAAAATAAAAAGCTATTTTCAGAGTCCATTCGACCCATCTTGAAGCTCATTCCCGAGCCACTCTCTCATAAGCATAATTCTGTATTCTAAACATCCCGTGTTAAAATTTTTTTAAACACTCATATCTTAGAAATAGTTTAGAAAATATCATTATATAAATATTTTTTCTTTAATAATATTTAATTATAATTTTTTGTTTCTTTTTAACTTTTATAATAAATATTATCTTCAGATAACAACAAAATATATATAAGAATTATCTTATTTTAATTTTTTTGATAATTTTATTATATTATTTTAGAATCAATTATTTAATATTAATATAACATATCATTTTATATGATTAAAATAAAATCATTTTTAATTATATATAAAATTCATTAAGGGTATTTTTTTAATTAACACATTAGAGAATCAGTTAGAAATTAATAATAAATCAATAACCTATCTAAAAGTCTAAAACCTAATAAAATATGAAAAATAAGAAAAACTAACTAAGTTTTAATATATATATAATATTCATCAAGGGTCTTTTTAAATTAATAAATTAACCACTTAGCTAAAAATAAATAATAAATCATTAATTTAGCTAAAACCTAATAAAAACATGACAAACAAGCAAATTTACTAAAATTATGGATAATATAAAATATGATTGATTCTTTAATACAAAATTGAAATAATAGTTTTGTTAAATAAAACATAAGTTTGTCGTATCGGTGTTACAAAAAAAAATCATTAATAGTATCGTAGGAATTATGTCTTTCCTATTAGCGAATAAAATTGAAGCAGAGTTTTGGAGGATAGCTCAACGTGTAAACGAGATTATGAAAATTGATATGAGTTGAGTTGAGGTAACGGACACAACTGTTCCTCCGCAAAGAAACGCTCCTGCTAGACATCCTGGATAAATGAAAGAGACATTTCTGGACTTGGCTTTGTGTTAATGGATAGTGACTTTCCAATGCTGTTTGGAGCAAGGGCCGATATACACGCACCAAATCACCATTGCAAGCGGAAGCTGAAGGTTTGCTATGGCAATGCAATGCAAGTGATACTGAAGTTTGGAGACAGAGAGATGGTCTTTCAATTGACTGTGAACAACTGGTTATATTCATTCAAAAGGAGGAAGATTGGCCTGCGTTGGACTCGGAGCTCGACGAAATACAGGCTGTATCCAAAGAATTTCTGAATTTTCTATTGCTTATATTCCTAGATCTTTAAAATTCCGTACGAATAGCCTAGCAAAAGGTGTCCGATCACGCGCATCTCGATCAGCTTTTGTAAATCTTTTTGCACCAAGTTGGCTACCCCACAAGCTAGCATGAGGGTGCCAAAAAAGAAAATAAAGCTGAAAGTGAAACTAAATATTCCAATGAACAAATTTATCATAAGTCCATATTTATGTGGATGTCTATATGAGATAAACAATTGTTTTCAGATAATTATAGAATATAGTCACGAAAATCAATCCTAAAATATATAATTTAAAAAAATCATTTAAACAAACCATCAAAATTTTCAATATTACACCAAATAAGAATATAAAGACCAACTATATTCTCTTCATGTATAATGTATTGTGGTAAGATTCAAACAAAATTAACTTACTTTACAGTAAGGAAAAATTAGATTTTTAATTCCAAATTTACAGTAAAAACATAACATTTTATAAAACTAAACAATTGACATAATAGTACAAAAATATGGAAAAAAAAATTAAAATACTATCCGCGCGTAGCGCGGACAAGAACCTAGTAGTTGTAACGTTCTCTGATTTCTTCTATAATGATTTACTGGACCACACTAAATAAAGAACCTTTTTCTTGACGTCACTAACCTTTAAAACAAACTTTATGAAAAAAAAAAAACAAACTTTATGGAAGTGGTAAGTTGATAACAATGATTTTGCATAAAATAAATGATGGGACCATATACCTATATGGAAATTAATTTAGCTACGTAATGTGATTTTAACATTTGAAAATGTGATTTGTATGATAATATGTATTTATTAAAATAAATGACCAACAACTTGGGTCCATAGCTCAGTGGTAGAGCAATTGACTGCAGATCAATAGGTCACCGGTTCGAACCCGGTTGGGCCCTATTACTTTTTACTCTTCTCAGTTCTTTTGTTAAGACCTGAGTTACGACTTGCCATAAATAACAAAAGAAAAAGGCAAACATGTCTTTTTTTGTATAAGTAAAGCCTCAGAAATTACAAACTCGTGTTACAAAATGCCGAGAAAAATAAGAAACACGAAATCAATATCCATTATTCATCACAAAAAGAGAATCGAGTCACATAGAAAATTGTACAAACCAAGCCGAACTTTACCGGTCGGTTCAATCTCCAACCACTAGATCCACCGGTTTCTCAATTCGCACTTCCACATCCGTCCGATCAACAATCTTATCATACTCCTTGAAGCAGGAGATGCTTCCCAGCTCCTCCACCTCATCAATCACAGTACCAAGCCTTGCCACCATCTCCACAAGAAGAGACGCAAAGGCAGCAAACGGTAACGCCTCCGAAAACTCCAAACTTTTCATAACCGCGGCTTTACTCAACTGTTTTCTAAATCTCCTCTTCTCTCCAACCGGTCCCGGTTTATTCACCGACTTCCGGTGTGACGTCTGACCCATAAAACTAGAGAGCGAAACAGTGCTGTTAAACCGAGCTTGCGATACGGTGACGTTTTGTGGCGTTGTCTGACTCAAAACATTGCCGTCGACGTTATTACTGTCGTTGTAATATGAAACATTGCGGTTTAGGTGTTTGTTGGTGATGTCACTGTGAAGGTTAGACCCCAAGAAGAGCTTAGGTTGTGACTTTATTGCTGCGTTGAGATCTTTTAACGCTACTTCTAGATTGTCGGAGAGAATCTCCGGCGAGCAGTGACGTTTGTTTAGAATGCTTTCAGAGAGTTCCGATAAAACTTTGCAGATTTCTCCGGCTAGTCTAACACAAGGATCTTTGAAGAGAGTACGAATAGACCTAGGAGTCTTTAAAATAAACATAAATTATGGTTATATAAGACTATACGTTATGTAATTTTTATGTTGAAATAGAACGTTAAGTTTAATTTTACCTGAATCTCCGTTTGTAAGCATCCGTGAAGAGCAACAACAGTGTGACCAAACTTGCGAAGAACAGATCCAATTTTGGTGTATTGTTGAGATGGAAATTTATTACAACGCAGTGTATGTCTCGGCTCCCAACTTGCATACATCGCCTATATATATGAGTGTATGTACGTACACATGTCAATATGTTCAATATTCTCTTAATAGTGGAAGGTTCGCCAGCAAAATGTTTTAGAGTTTAAACACTTTTTAATAACCGTTTATTACATATCAAAGCCTATACTAATCCCAAAGTATGAGAGAACTCAGAACTGTAACCCCTTAACTTACAAGCGAATCATTCAACTACTAGATCATCATCACAATTTTGTGTTATAAAACATTTACATTAGTAGTACTAAATAAACATTTCAAAATTAGTATAGTAAAAATAATAATTAAAAAGTAAGAGAATATTTCAAAACTTGAGAACCTTTCCTATAGTTTTCAAAATGCTTTTAGATTTTAATTTATTTTTAACTTATTTTAATATATAGTGTTATCTTCGGTATTTTGTATGTAAGTTTTTTGTAACGGTTAAGAGTTTAAAACAAAAAGAGAGGACTTGAACTCCAACCTTTCAAATTACAAGGCGAAATATCCACCTACAAGACCATTATAATTTAGTGTCTTAAAACATTTCCAACTCCACTGTAAAATGGAGTGGACTATGCAATTGTGAACAAACAAAAAATTCATTACTATATATGCAGTAATGTTTTTATGTTTATTCACAACTGCATAATTCACTCTATTTTGCAGTAGATTTTGCAGTGGATTAGAGATACTCTTAGATTCTAATTGTGATGAGAGTTCAATTCTCCTTTTTAATATGTATTTTTTTCTTTTAATATATGTATAGTCTTTTAGATTTTCTGTAAATAAATTATAAATTAATGTTAACAAATAAATGTTATAGAATCACAATAATAAGAAGTCCTTCTCTTATTCAATCACAAAGTTCTCAATCACAAATCTTAATCACACATTTATGCATCACACATTGCATCCATATATATAGGACTTAAATAAATCCTAAATCACTTAGTATTATCATATCTCCTAATCCTAAAGATAATCATAACTTCAAATAGGAAAAGGAAACTTATATCTCAAGCTTATCCAACAACAAATGTTAAGCGATGTCAATCAAGAATTTAGTCGGATTTCAAATAAAGATTTTGATTTAAGATGACTTACTAGTGCTTCATCAGAGGATTTAGAATCCAAAACAGTCTTATATCCTTTGTAGATTACGTCATCATCATCAGATTCAGAATCTGAATCTTCTTTGTCTCTCTCCTTCTCCTCGAAATACTTCTTTACACAGGCTATGTATAGGATAAAAATCACAAATATGTATAACTATGATTAGGTTGCATATTTAGTTTATTTATTTATTTAAGAGATATGTACCTTCAATAGAGCGTGAGAGGCCTTGGAACTTAGTAACGGTGGACATGTGAAGGTCATCGCCAGACCATATTGGAAAAACCAAAAGGCTCATGAAAAGGCAAATGCCAATACCCATAGCAATGGTTAATAATCTCTGGTGTGCGATTTTAATCACAGTATCGATTCTGTAACTCGATACTGTGATAAGATTAAACGTCAAAAGAAATACCAGCATACCGTAATCGTAGTTTTTCTTTACGTATGGAACAAATCTCATATACGTTATCGTTGATCCTGTTACACATAGGAATATAAAATTTGATTATATATATATCTTTAAATTATGGTATTTTAATGCATTGTCAAAAGTTAGACATAAGATGTCGGCCATCTAATTAACGTCTACCATTTTTTTTTTTTTTTTATTAACCTGGAGGTATTCCAGGCCCATGGAGAGGCTCAGACTAATCCCCAAGGGGAGGTGCAGCCCACGGATAGACACTCTCTCCGGGTATTCAAATGGGCCCTAAAGCATGGGTCCATATCCGTGTTGGGTGACCAGGATAATTGTGACTTAGTTTCGCGCAGCAGGTGGATCGAATTCTAAATTTTCATTTCATTTTATTTAATCATGGGAATTTAGAATATCATAATCGCTTCCGATATTTTAAATTCAGCTTTTAGATGTATTAAAAAAATACCTTCTTCTCCAAAGAAATTGGACTCAGGGTTGCTACCCCTAAACCACCACCTTTGGTTAGAATTTTGTTCCAACGTTTTTAGAAACTTTAATATATCACAAGCTAACTATATATGTTTTATATATGCATAAATGGTTTAACAAAGTATAAATGTATGACCAGGGGAAGTGTATAACAGAATACGTACCGATGATGAATACAGCAGCGCCAATGAAGATGCCTCCGAAAATTTTACCCGAATTAACAGCAACAAACTCAATAAGATATGCTAGAGATCCTGCTATTAGTGTCCCTATTCCTCTATTTAATCCCTTGCGTAATGTCGCACCTGCAATTATATATAGCTAGCTAATATTACAAGTTACCATGGCCAGATATTTTGCAATATGTAAACAACTATAAATTGAATTACCTAACATCAATTAAAAAATCCGCCAAAAATCGATTGAGGAAAAAAAAATCAATCAGAAAATGTTTTTTTTTTCTGTTCTTCCCATTAATCATAAAACGTGCTACAATTTGAATCATAACTAAATTGTAGATATAACAGATCCTATTGAAACACAAGTCAGTAAGATTTTTTTAACAGAAAAGATAATGAAATAGAAAACTGTATAAAATACTTTGTGATATTTCTCAATTCTCACAATTTTGTGCTTGGTAGTTATAAATGTATATTTTACCAATTTAGCACGAGGTTATCAATCAAACTCAAGAAATTTGTAGCACTTAAAGTTTGTTTTTAGAGAAATATTGAGATAAGATCACAAACAAACAAAATGTAAATAATTGATGATATAATTACCGGCAGAGAACTCGAGAACGACAACGACAGTCATGACTGCCCAAATTGCATTTTTGCCGATACCTTTGAAGAAAGGTTCCATGAGATACAACAAGGACACAAGTGTTAATGAAACTCCTACTTTCAAAGCATGTTTCAGTCTCCTCGTATCTTCTTTTCCGACATTCCATAGACTCTTTAGAATATTCTTCATCTTCTTGGGATGTTCTATCTTCTTCCTCGTCCTTCTAGAACCTTCATCTTCCATAGTAATTTCCATGCTTTTGTTCCACATTTCTTTTCTTTGATCGTCTATAGTTTGTTGTTAACTGAAAGATATACAATCTTTTTATATACCCTCGTGAAAACTATTTCAATGCGAAGCTTTTGGTTTTGTTGTACTCTAGCTGCATCTCTGTGTATGTTAAATAGTAGGTGAAGTAGGAGAGAGTCATCCCATTACTTTTTTTATTTAGATGATAATTAATGTCTTATTTTTCAAAATATCGGTATAGTTTTCACAAAAATACGTAGACCATTTCCTTATATACACATGAGCAGGAAATTGAAATACACTACCTAGCTATGCACATTTTAAATCCACCAATTCCACTAAAGAATAAATTATGGAATTTGCCTACTATACTACAAAAAGGAATGAAACAATATCTTCTTTCCTCGTCCATATATCATTTATTTAAATTTCTTATTCCATTCATTCAATTCATTTTTACTGTTTACACCCTTATTTTTATATCGTCCA